>NW_027069411.1:0-54606 GCF_037157495.1 Lathamus discolor | reverse complement strand
TTCTTCAGTTTCTAACACAGTTTCTCCCAATTATTACCCGCTTTAATCCATTTTAGGCCATTTCTAACCCACTTTTACACATCTCTAACCTGCTTTAAAGCATTTTTGGCCATTTCCAACCATTTTTGGCACATCTATAAGCCCTTTTAAGCCATTTTTTGCCATTTCTAACCCATTTTTGCACATCTCTAACCTTTTAAAGCCATTTTTGCCTCTTTCTACACGATGTTTTCTCGCTCTCAACCCGTTTTAAGCCATTTTTAGTTCTTTTCTAACTCATTTTTTGCCTGTTTCTCACACGATTTAAACCGTTTTCGGCTATATCTAACCCATTTTTGCTCACTCCTAACGCATTTTAAGCCATTTTTCACCATTTCTGTCCCAATTTAAACCTTCTGGGCCATTTCTAGCACAGTTTTGCAAACTTCTAACCCATTTTAAGCAATTTTTGGCCATTCCTACCCCAGTTTTACCCCTATCTAACCACCTTTAAGCCGCTTTTGGCCATTTATAACCCAATTTTCCTCAGCTCTAACCCTTTTTAAGCCTTTTTTTGCTCTACCTGAACGATTTTTGCCAACTTTCCACTCGTTTGAAGGTTTTTTCTCTTCCCTTTCTAACCAACTTTTCCCCATTTCTTACCTGCTTTAACCCATTTTTGCCATTTCTAACCATTGCACACACATCTCTAACCTGCTTTAAAGCCTTTTTGGCCATTTCTAACCCGCTTTTGGCCAACTTAGGCCATTTCTAACCCGTTTTCGCACATCTCTAACCCGCTTTAAAGCTTTTTTGGCCGTTTCTAACCCGTTTTAAGCCAGCTTTGGTCATTTCTGACCCATTTTTGCACATCTCTAACCTTTTTTAAGCCGGTTTTGGCTATTTCTCACTCATCTCTGCTTACCTCTAACCCTTTTTAAACCGGTTTTGGCCATTTCTAATCCAATTTTTGTCCATTTCTAACCCGTTTTAAATCATTTTTGGCCATTTCTATCCCATTTTTGCGTGTCTAGAACCCTTTTAATGCATTTTTGACTCATTCTAAACCATTTTTGCCCACTTTCCACCCGTTTTAAGCTAGTTTTTTTCTGTTTCTAACCCAGTTTTCCCCATTTCTTTACCCACTTGAATCCATTTTTGGCCATTTCTAGCCCATTTTTGCACATCTCTAACCTGCTTTAAAGCAGTTTTGGCCATTTCTAACCATTTCTGGCACATCTCTAACCTCTTTTAAGCCATTCTTTGCCATTTCTAACCCATTTCTGCTCATCTTTAGCCCTTTTAAAGACACGTTTGGGTCTTTCTACACCATTTTTTCTGACTTTCAACCTGGTTTAAGCCATTTTTCTTTCCTTTTCTAACTCATTTTTTGCCCATTGCTCACACGATTTAAACCATTTTTGGATTTATCTAAACCATTTTTACACACTTCTAACACATTTTAAGCCATTTTTCACTATTTCTATCCCATTTTAAGGCGTTTTTGGCCATTTGTAACCCATTTTTGCATACATCTAACCCTTTTAAAGCCGTTTTGGGCTCTTTCTAAAACACTTTCTTCTGCATTCAAGTAATTATAAGCATTTTTTTTTCTTTTCTGACCCATTTTTGGCCCAGTTCTCACACGTTTTATGCCATTTTCGGCTACATCTAACCCTTTTTTACCCACTACTAACCCATTTTAACCCTTTTTTGGCTATATCTAACCCATTTTAAGCTATTTTTGGCCATTTCTAACCCTTTTTTGCTCATCTCTAGCCCCTTTTAAGCCAATTTTGGCTTTTTCTAAACCGTTCTCGCGTACCTCTAACCCTTTTAAGCCGGTTTTGGCCATTTCTAATGCATTTTTGTCCATTTTTGAGGCTTTTTAAATAAATTTTGGCCATTTCTATTCCATTTTTGCAAATCTCTAACCCTTTTAAAGCCATTTTTGGTTCTTTCTAAACCATTTCTCCCCACTTTCAACACGGTTTATGCTATTTTTTTTTCTGTTTCTAACCCAGTTTTCTGCATTTCTCACCATCTTTAATCCATTTTTTGCCACTTCTAACCATTTTATTTTTTATTTTTTTTACACATCTCTTACCTGCTTTAAAGCCTTTTTGGCCATTTCTAACCCAATTTTGGCCATTCTTAACCTGTTTTATGCCATTCTTGGCCATTTCTAACTCATTTTTGCACATCTCTAACCCCTTTTAAGCTACTTTTGGCCATTTCTTATCCATTTTTTGTCCATTTCTAACCCATTTTTCTCCATTTCTAACACTTTTTTTTGCTCTACCTGAACGATTTTTGCCAACTTTCCACTCGTTTGAAGGTTTTTTCTATTTCCTTTCTAACCAACTTTTCCCCATTTCTTACCTGCTTTAACCCATTTTTGCCATTTCTAACCATTGCACACACATCTCTAACCTGCTTTAAAGCCTTTTTGGCCATTTCTAACCCGCTTTTGGCCAACTTAGGCCATTTCTAACCCGTTTTCGCACATCTGTAACCCGCTTTAAAGCTTTTTTGGCCGTTTCTAACCCATTTTAAGCCAGCTTTGGTCATTTCTGACCCATTTTTGCACATCTCTAACCTTTTTTAAGCTGGTTTTGGCTATTTCTCACTCATCTCTGCTTACCTCTAACCCTTTTTAAACCGGTTTTGGCCATTTCTAATCCAATTTTTGTCCATTTCTAACCCGTTTTAAATCATTTTTGGCCATTTCTATCCCATTTTTGCACATCTCTAATCCTTTTAAGCCTTTTGGGCTATATCTTCACCATTTTTTCCCTCATTCAAAACTTTTTATGCTTTTTTTCTGTTTCTAATGCAGTTTTTCCCATTTCTCTCCCGCTTTAATCCTTTTTTGGCCATTTCTGACCAGTTTTTGCACATCTCTAACCTGCTTTAAAGCCTTTTTGGCCATTTCTATCCCAGTTTTTGCATATCTCTAACCCTTTTTAAGCCTTTTTTGGCTATACCTTAACCATTTTTGCCCTCCTTCAACTCTTATTAAGCTTTTTTTTCTTCAGTTTCTAACACAGTTTCTCCCAATTATTACCCGCTTTAATCCATTTTAGGCCATTTCTAACCCACTTTTACACATCTCTAACCTGCTTTAAAGCATTTTTGGCCATTTCCAACCATTTTTGGCACATCTATAAGCCCTTTTAAGCCATTTTTTGCCATTTCTAACCCATTTTTGCACATCTCTAACCCTTTTAAAGCCATTTTTGCCTCTTTCTACACGATGTTTTAAATGGCCAAAAATAGCTTAAAATGGGTTAGATATAGCCAAAAAAGGGTTAAAATGGGTTAGTAGTGGGTAAAAAAGGGTTAGATGTAGCCGAAAATGGCATAAAACGTGTGAGAACTGGGCCAAAAATGGGTCAGAAATGAAAAAAAAATGCTTATAATTAGTTGAATGCAGAAGAAAGTGTTTTAGAAAGAGCCCAAAACGGCTTTAAAAGGGTTAGATGTATGCAAAAATGGGTTACAAATGGCCAAAAACGCCTTAAAATGGGATAGAAATAGTGAAAAATGGCTTAAAATGTGTTAGAAGTGGAAAGAAAAATGGCTTAAACCAGGTTGAAAGTCAGAAAAAATGGTGTAGAAAGACCCAAACGTGTCTTTAAAAGGGCTAGAGATGAGCAGAAATGGGTTAGAAATGGCAAAGAATGGCTTAAAAGAGGTTAGAGATGTGCCAGAAATGGTTAGAAATGGCCAAAACTGCTTTAAAGCAGGTTAGAGATGTGCAAAAATGGGCTAGAAATGGCCAAAAATGGATTCAAGTGGGTAAAGAAATGGGGAAAACTGGGTTAGAAACAGAAAAAAACTAGCTTAAAACGGGTGGAAAGTGGGCAAAAATGGTTTAGAATGAGTCAAAAATGCATAAAAAGGGTTCTAGACATGCAAAAATGCGATAGAAATGGCCAAAAATGATTTAAACCGGGTTAGAAATGGACAAAAATTGGATTAGAAATGGCCAAAACCGGTTTAAAAAGGGTTAGAGGTAAGCAGAGATGAGTGAGAAATAGCCAAAACCAGCTTAAAAAAGGTTAGAGATGTGCAAAAATGGGTCAGAAATGACCAAAGCTGGCTTAAAACGGGTTAGAAACGGCCAAAAAAGCTTTAAAGCGGGTTAGAGATGTGCGAAAACGGGTTAGAAATGGCCTAAGTTGGCCAAAAGCGGGTTAGAAATGGCCAAAAAGGCTTTAAAGCAGGTTAGAGATGTGTGTGCAATGGTTAGAAATGGCAAAAATGGGTTAAAGCAGGTAAGAAATGGGGAAAAGTTGGTTAGAAAGGAAATAGAAAAAACCTTCAAACGAGTGGAAAGTTGGCAAAAATCGTTCAGGTAGAGCAAAAAAATGTGTTAGAAATGGAGAAAAATGGGTTAGAAATGGACAAAAAATGGATAAGAAATGGCCAAAAGTAGCTTAAAAGGGGTTAGAGATGTGCAAAAATGAGTTAGAAATGGCCAAGAATGGCATAAAACAGGTTAAGAATGGCCAAAATTGGGTTAGAAATGGCCAAAAAGGCTTTAAAGCAGGTAAGAGATGTGTAAAAAAAAATAAAAAATAAAATGGTTAGAAGTGGCAAAAAATGGATTAAAGATGGTGAGAAATGCAGAAAACTGGGTTAGAAACAGAAAAAAAAAATAGCATAAACCGTGTTGAAAGTGGGGAGAAATGGTTTAGAAAGAACCAAAAATGGCTTTAAAAGGGTTAGAGATTTGCAAAAATGGAATAGAAATGGCCAAAATTTATTTAAAAAGCCTCAAAAATGGACAAAAAATGCATTAGAAATGGCCAAAACCGGCTTAAAAGGGTTAGAGGTATGCGAGAACGGTTTAGAAAAAGCCAAAATTGGCTTAAAAGGGGCTAGAGATGAGCAAAAAAGGGTTAGAAATGGCCAAAAATAGCTTAAAATGGGTTAGATATAGCCAAAAAGGGTTAAAATGGGTTAGTAGTGGGTAAAAAAGGGTTAGATGTAGCCGAAAATGGCATAAAACGTGTGAGAACTGGGCCAAAAATGGGTCAGAAATGAAAAAAAAATGCTTATAATTAGTTGAATGCAGAAGAAAGTGTTTTAGAAAGAGCCCAAAACGGCTTTAAAAGGGTTAGATGTATGCAAAAATGGGTTACAAATGGCCAAAAACGCCTTAAAATGGGATAGAAATAGTGAAAAATGGCTTAAAATGTGTTAGAAGTGTGTAAAAATGGTTTAGATAAACCCCAAAATGGTTTAAATCGTGTGAGCAATGGGCAAAAAATGAGTTAGAAAAGGAAAGAAAAATGGCTTAAACCAGGTTGAAAGTCAGAAAAAATGGTGTAGAAAGACCCAAACGTGTCTTTAAAAGGGCTAGAGATGAGCAGAAATGGGTTAGAAATGGCAAAGAATGGCTTAAAAGAGGTTAGAGATGTGCCAGAAATGGTTAGAAATGGCCAAAACTGCTTTAAAGCAGGTTAGAGATGTGCAAAAATGGGCTAGAAATGGCCAAAAATGGATTCAAGTGGGTAAAGAAATGGGGAAAACTGGGTTAGAAACAGAAAAAAAACTAGCTTAAAACGGGTGGAAAGTGGGCAAAAATGGTTTAGAATGAGTCAAAAATGCATAAAAAGGGTTCTAGACATGCAAAAATGCGATAGAAATGGCCAAAAATGATTTAAACCGGGTTAGAAATGGACAAAAATTGGATTAGAAATGGCCAAAACCGGTTTAAAAAGGGTTAGAGGTAAGCAGAGATGAGTGAGAAATAGCCAAAACCAGCTTAAAAAAGGTTAGAGATGTGCAAAAATGGGTCAGAAATGACCAAAGCTGGCTTAAAACGGGTTAGAAACGGCCAAAAAAGCTTTAAAGCGGGTTAGAGATGTGCGAAAACGGGTTAGAAATGGCCTAAGTTGGCCAAAAGCGGGTTAGAAATGGCCAAAAAGGCTTTAAAGCAGGTTAGAGATGTGTGTGCAATGGTTAGAAATGGCAAAAATGGGTTAAAGCAGGTAAGAAATGGGGAAAAGTTGGTTAGAAAGGAAATAGAAAAAACCTTCAAACGAGTGGAAAGTTGGCAAAAATCGTTCAGGTAGAGCAAAAAAATGTGTTAGAAATGGAGAAAAATGGGTTAGAAATGGACAAAAAATGGATAAGAAATGGCCAAAAGTAGCTTAAAAGGGGTTAGAGATGTGCAAAAATGAGTTAGAAATGGCCAAGAATGGCATAAAACAGGTTAAGAATGGCCAAAATTGGGTTAGAAATGGCCAAAAAGGCTTTAAAGCAGGTAAGAGATGTGTAAAAAAAAATAAAAAATAAAATGGTTAGAAGTGGCAAAAAATGGATTAAAGATGGTGAGAAATGCAGAAAACTGGGTTAGAAACAGAAAAAAAAAATAGCATAAACCGTGTTGAAAGTGGGGAGAAATGGTTTAGAAAGAACCAAAAATGGCTTTAAAAGGGTTAGAGATTTGCAAAAATGGAATAGAAATGGCCAAAATTTATTTAAAAAGCCTCAAAAATGGACAAAAAATGCATTAGAAATGGCCAAAACCGGCTTAAAAGGGTTAGAGGTATGCGAGAACGGTTTAGAAAAAGCCAAAATTGGCTTAAAAGGGGCTAGAGATGAGCAAAAAAGGGTTAGAAATGGCCAAAAATAGCTTAAAATGGGTTAGATATAGCCAAAAAAGGGTTAAAATGGGTTAGTAGTGGGTAAAAAAGGGTTAGATGTAGCCGAAAATGGCATAAAACGTGTGAGAACTGGGCCAAAAATGGGTCAGAAATGAAAAAAAAATGCTTATAATTACTTGAATGCAGAAGAAAGTGTTTTAGAAAGAGCCAAAAACGGCTTTAAAAGGGTTAGATGTATGCAAAAATGGGTTACAAATGGCCAAAAACGCCTTAAAATGGGATAGAAATAGTGAAAAATGGCTTAAAATGTGTTAGAAGTGTGTAAAAATGGTTTAGATAAACCCAAAAATGGTTTAAATCGTGTGAGCAATGGGCAAAAAATGAGTTAGAAAAGGAAAGAAAAATGGCTTAAACCAGGTTGAAAGTCAGAAAAAATGGTGTAGAAAGACCCAAACGTGGCTTTAAAAGGGCTAGAGATGAGCAGAAATGGGTTAGAAATGGCAAAGAATGGCTTAAAAGAGGTTAGAGATGTGCCAGAAATGGTTAGAAATGGCCAAAACTGCTTTAAAGCAGGTTAGAGATGTGCAAAAATGGGCTAGAAATGGCCAAAAATGGATTCAAGTGGGTAAAGAAATGGGGAAAACTGGGTTAGAAACAGAAAAAAACTAGCTTAAAACGGGTGGAAAGTGGGCAAAAATGGTTTAGAATGAGTCAAAAATGCATTAAAAGGGTTCTAGACACGCAAAAATGGGATAGAAATGGCCAAAAATGATTTAAACCGGGTTAGAAATGGACAAAAATTGGATTAGAAATGGCCAAAACCGGTTTTAAAAAGGGTTAGAGGTAAGCAGAGATGAGTGAGAAATAGCCAAAACCGGCTTAAAAAAGGTTAGAGATGTGCAAAAATGGGTCAGAAATGACCAAAGCTGGCTTAAAACGGGTTAGAAACGGCCAAAAAGCTTTAAAGCGGGTTAGAGATGTGCGAAAACGGGTTAGAAATGGCCTAAGTTGGCCAAAAGCGGGTTAGAAATGGCCAAAAAGGCTTTAAAGCAGGTTAGAGATGTGTGTGCAATGGTTAGAAATGGCAAAAATGGGTTAAAGCAGGTAAGAAATGGGGAAAAGTTGGTTAGAAAGGAAATAGAAAAAACCTTCAAACGAGTGGAAAGTTGGCAAAAATCGTTCAGGTAGAGCAAAAAAATGTGTTAGAAATGGAGAAAAATGGTTAGAAATGGACAAAAAATGGATAAGAAATGGCCAAAAGTAGCTTAAAAGGGGTTAGAGATGTGCAAAAATGAGTTAGAAATGGCCAAGAATGGCATAAAACAGGTTAAGAATGGCCAAAATTGGGTTAGAAATGGCCAAAAAGGCTTTAAAGCAGGTAAGAGATGTGTAAAAAAAAAAAAAAAAAAAATGGTTAGAAGTGGCAAAAATGGATTAAAGATGGTGAGAAATGCAGAAAACTGGGTTAGAAACAGAAAAAAAAATAGCATAAACCGTGTTGAAAGTGGGGAGAAATGGTTTAGAAAGAACCAAAAATGGCTTTAAAAGGGTTAGAGATTTGCAAAAATGGAATAGAAATGGCCAAAATTTATTTAAAAAGCCTCAAAAATGGACAAAAAATGCATTAGAAATGGCCAAAACCGGCTTAAAAGGGTTAGAGGTATGCGAGAACGGTTTAGAAAAAGCCAAAATTGGCTTAAAAGGGGCTAGAGATGAGCAAAAAAGGGTTAGAAATGGCCAAAAATAGCTTAAAATGGGTTAGATATAGCCAAAAAAGGGTTAAAATGGGTTAGTAGTGGGTAAAAAAGGGTTAGATGTAGCCGAAAATGGCATAAAACGTGTGAGAACTGGGCCAAAAATGGGTCAGAAATGAAAAAAAAAATGCTTATAATTAGTTGAATGCAGAAGAAAGTGTTTTAGAAAGAGCCCAAAACGGCTTTAAAAGGGTTAGATGTATGCAAAAATGGGTTACAAATGGCCAAAAACGCCTTAAAATGGGATAGAAATAGTGAAAAATGGCTTAAAATGTGTTAGAAGTGTGTAAAAATGGTTTAGATAAACCCAAAAATGGTTTAAATCGTGTGAGCAATGGGCAAAAAATGAGTTAGAAAAGGAAAGAAAAATGGCTTAAACCAGGTTGAAAGTCAGAAAAAATGGTGTAGAAAGACCCAAACGTGTCTTTAAAAGGGCTAGAGATGAGCAGAAATGGGTTAGAAATGGCAAAGAATGGCTTAAAAGAGGTTAGAGATGTGCCAGAAATGGTTAGAAATGGCCAAAACTGCTTTAAAGCAGGTTAGAGATGTGCAAAAATGGGCTAGAAATGGCCAAAAATGGATTCAAGTGGGTAAAGAAATGGGGAAAACTGGGTTAGAAACAGAAAAAAAACTAGCTTAAAACGGGTGGAAAGTGGGCAAAAATGGTTTAGAATGAGTCAAAAATGCATAAAAAGGGTTCTAGACATGCAAAAATGCGATAGAAATGGCCCAAAAATGATTTAAAACGGGTTAGAAATGCACAAAAATTGGATTAGAAATGGCCAAAACCGGTTCTAACCCGTTTTAAGCCAGCTTTGGTCATTTCTGACCCATTTTTGCACATCTCTAACCTTTTTTAAGCCGGTTTTGGCTATTTCTCACTCATCTCTGCTTACCTCTAACCCTTTTTAAACCGGTTTTGGCCATTTCTAATCCAATTTTTGTCCATTTCTAACCCGGTTTAAATCATTTTTGGCCATTTCTATCCATTTTTGCGTGTCTAGAACCCTTTTAATGCATTTTTGACTCATTCTAAACCATTTTTGCCCACTTTCCACCCGTTTTAAGCTAGTTTTTTTCTGTTTCTTACCCAGTTTTTCCCCATTTCTTTACCCACTTGAATCCATTTTTGGCCATTTCTAGCCCATTTTTGCACATCTCTAACCTGCTTTAAAGCAGTTTTGGCCATTTCTAACCATTTCTGGCACATCTCTAACCTCTTTTAAGCCATTCTTTGCCATTTCTAACCCATTTCTGCTCATCTCTAGCCCTTTTAAAGACACGTTTGGGTCTTTCTACACCATTTTTTCTGACTTTCAACCTGGTTTAAGCCATTTTTCTTTCCTTTTCTAACTCATTTTTTGCCCATTGCTCACACGATTTAAACCATTTTGGGGTTTATCTAAACCATTTTTACACACTTCTAACACATTTTAAGCCATTTTTCACTATTTCTATCCCATTTTAAGGCGTTTTTGGCCATTTGTAACCCATTTTTGCATACATCTAACCCTTTTAAAGCCGTTTTGGGCTCTTTCTAAAACACTCTCTTCCGCATTCAAGTAATTATAAGCATTTTTTTTTCTTTTCTGACCCATTTTTGGCCCAGTTCTCACACGTTTTATGCCATTTTCGGCTACATCTAACCCTTTTTTACCCACTACTAACCCATTTTAACCCTTTTTTGGCTATATCTAACCCATTTTAAGCTATTTTTGGCCATTTCTAACCCTTTTTTGCTCATCTCTAGCCCCTTTTAAGCCAATTTTGGCTTTTTCTAAACCGTTCTCGCATACCTCTAACCCTTTTAAGCCGGTTTTGGCCATTTCTAATGCATTTTTTGTCCATTTTGAGGCTTTTTAAATAAATTTTGGCCATTTCTATTCCATTTTTGCAAATCTCTAACCCTTTTAAAGCCATTTTTGGTTCTTTCTAAACCATTTCTCCCCACTTTCAACACGGTTTATGCTATTTTTTTTTTCCGTTTCTAACCCAGTTTTCTGCATTTCTCACCATCTTTAATCCATTTTTTTGCCACTTCTAACCATTTTATTTTTTTTTTTTTTTGCACATCTCTTACCTGCTTTAAAGCCTTTTTGGCCATTTCTAACCCATTTTTGGCCATTCTTAACCTGTTTTATGCCATTCTTGGACATTTCTAACTCATTTTTGCACATCTCTAACCCCTTTTAAGCTACTTTTGGCCATTTCCTATCCATTTTTTGTCCATTTCTAACCCATTTTTCTCCATTTCTAACACATTTTAAAGAGTTTTTGGCCATTTCTATCCCATTTTTGCACATCTCTAATCCTTTTTAAGCCTTTTTGGGCTATATCTTCACCATTTTTTCCCTCATTCAAAACTTTTTATGCTTTTTTTCTGTTTCTAATGCAGTTTTTCCCATTTCTCTCCCGCTTTAATCCTTTTTTGGCCATTTCTGACCAGTTTTTGCACATCTCTAACCTGCTTTAAAGCCTTTTTGGCCATTTCTATCCCAGTTTTTGCATATCTCTAACCCTTTTTAAGCCTTTTTTGGCTATACCTTAACCATTTTTGCCCTCCTTCAACTCTTATTAAGCTTTTTTTTCTTCAGTTTCTAACACAGTTTCTCCCAATTATTACCCGCTTTAATCCATTTTAGGCCATTTCTAACCCACTTTTACACATCTCTAACCTGCTTTAAAGCATTTTTGGCCATTTCCAACCATTTTTGGCACATCTATAAGCCCTTTTAAGCCATTTTTTGCCATTTCTAACCCATTTTTGCACATCTCTAACCCTTTTAAAGCCATTTTGCCTCTTTCTACACGATGTTTTCTCGCTCTCAACCCGTTTTAAGCCATTTTTAGTTCTTTTCTAACTCATTTTTTGCCTGTTTCTCACACGATTTAAACCGTTTTCGGCTATATCTAACCCATTTTTGCTCACTCCTAACGCATTTTAAGCCATTTTTCACCATTTCTGTCCCAATTTAAACCTTCTGGGCCATTTCTAGCACAGTTTTGCAAACTTCTAACCCATTTTAAGCAATTTTTGGCCATTCCTACCCCAGTTTTACCCCTATCTAACCACCTTTAAGCCGCTTTTGGCCATTTATAACCCAATTTTCCTCAGCTCTAACCCTTTTTAAGCCTTTTTTTTGCTCTACCTGAACGATTTTTGCCAACTTTCCACTCGTTTTGAAGGTTTTTTCTCTTCCCTTTCTAACCAAACTTTTCCCCATTTCTTACCTGCTTTAACCCATTTTTGCCATTTCTAACCATTGCACACACATCTCTAACCTGCTTTAAAGCCTTTTTGGCCATTTCTAACCCGCTTTTGGCCAACTTAGGCCATTTCTAACCCGTTTTCGCACATTCTCTAACCCGCTTTAAAGCTTTTTTGGCCGTTTCTAACCCGTTTTAAGCCAGCTTTGGTCATTTCTGACCCATTTTTGCACATCTCTAACCTTTTTTAAGCCGGTTTTGGCTATTTCTCACTCATCTCTGCTTACCTCTAACCCTTTTTAAACCGGTTTTGGCCATTTCTAATCCAATTTTTGTCCATTTCTAACCCGGTTTAAATCATTTTTGGCCATTTCTATCCCATTTTTGCGTGTCTAGAACCCTTTTAATGCATTTTTGACTCATTCTAAACCATTTTTGCCCACTTTCCACCCGTTTTAAGCTAGTTTTTTTCTGTTTCTTACCCAGTTTTCCCCCATTTCTTTACCCACTTGAATCCATTTTTGGCCATTTCTAGCCCATTTTTGCACATCTCTAACCTGCTTTAAAGCAGTTTTGGCCATTTCTAACCATTTCTGGCACATCTCTAACCTCTTTTAAGCCATTCTTTGCCATTTCTAACCCATTTCTGCTCATCTCTAGCCCTTTTAAAGCCACGTTTGGGTCTTTCTACACCATTTTTTCTGACTTTCAACCTGGTTTAAGCCATTTTTCTTTCCTTTTCTAACTCATTTTTTGCCCCATTGCTCACACGATTTAAACCATTTTGGGGTTTATCTAAACCATTTTTACACACTTCTAACACATTTTAAGCCATTTTTCACTATTTCTATCCCATTTTAAGGCGTTTTTGGCCATTTGTAACCCATTTTTGCATACATCTAACCCTTTTAAAGCCGTTTTGGGCTCTTTCTAAAACACTCTCTTCCGCATTCAAGTAATTATAAGCATTTTTTTTTCTTTTCTGACCCATTTTTGGCCCAGTTCTCACACGTTTTATGCCATTTTCGGCTACATCTAACCCTTTTTTACCCACTACTAACCCATTTTAACCCTTTTTTGGCTATATCTAACCCATTTTAAGCTATTTTTGGCCATTTCTAACCCTTTTTTGCTCATCTCTAGCCCCTTTTAAGCCTAATTTGGCTTTTTCTAAACCGTTCTCGCATACCTCTAACCCTTTTAAGCCGGTTTTGGCCATTTCTAATGCATTTTTTGTCCATTTTTGAGGCTTTTTAAATAAATTTTGGCCATTTCTATTCCATTTTTGCAAATCTCTAACCCTTTTAAAGCCATTTTTGGTTCTTTCTAAACCATTTCTCCCCACTTTCAACACGGTTTATGCTATTTTTTTTTTCCGTTTCTAACCCAGTTTTCTGCATTTCTCACAATCTTTAATCCATTTTTTTGCCACTTCTAACCATTTTATTTTTTTTTTTTTTTGCACATCTCTTACCTGCTTTAAAGCCTTTTTGGCCATTTCTAACCCATTTTTGGCCATTCTTAACCTGTTTTATGCCATTCTTGGACATTTCTAACTCATTTTTGCACATCTCTAACCCCTTTTAAGCTACTTTTGGCCATTTCCTATCCATTTTTTGTCCATTTCTAACCCATTTTTCTCCATTTCTAACACATTTTAAAGAGTTTTTGGCCATTTCTATCCCATTTTTGCACATCTCTAATCCTTTTTAAGCCTTTTTGGGCTATATCTTCACCCATTTTTTCCCTCATTCAAAACTTTTTATGCTTTTCTGAGCAGCAGCAGAGTGAGTAGAGCAGGAACGTTTAGACTCTGCTGAAAGAGCAGAAGAGCCAGGCCAAAATGTTCCTGCTCATCATCGTCAGCGCACAGCGAGCTTTGCAACTCTGCAACACACATTGCTGTCACTCCTCCCTTTCCTGCCTGAAAGACCAGTTGAATCCAACATCTCTGTGCCAGCTCTCTGCTGAGCAGCAACAGAGAGAGTAGAGCAGCAATGTTTAGACTGTGCTAAAACAGCAGAAGAGCCTTGCGAAAAACCTCCTGCTGGTCATCTATAGCACACAGTGAGCTTTGCAACTGTGACACAAACATTGCTGTCACTCTTCACTCTTTCTCCAAAAAGACCGTTTGAATACAACCTCTCCAGTGCACGCTCTCTGTGAGCTGCAGCAAGAGTAAGTAGAGCAGGAACGTTTAGACACTGCTGAAAGAGCAGAAAAGCCAGGCCAAAATGTTCCTACAGATCATCTTCAGCGCACAGCGAGCTTTGCAACTCTGCAACATGCATTGCTGTCTCTCCTCCCTTTCCTGCCTGAAAGACCAATTGAATCCAACATCTCTGTGCTCTCTCTCTGCTGAGCAGCAACAGAGAGAGTAGAGCAGCAATGTTTCGACTGTGCTAAAACAGCAGAAGAGCCTTGCGAAAAAGCTCCTGCTGATCATGTTTAGCACACAGTTAGCTTTGCAACTGTGACACAAACATTGCTGTCACTCCTCACTTTATCTCCTAAATGTGCATTTGAATCCAACTTTTCTGGGGCCCTCTCTCCTTTCAAGAGCAGTTGTGACAGGGGAGCACTAAGCGCTTGACCTCTAATCCCACAGCCGATGGGCCAGCAGGGAAACTCCGGCTGGGCATCTTCAGCGCACAGTGAGCTTTGAAACTGTGTCACACACATTGCTGTCACCCCTCACTTTCCTACCTGAAAGTCCAATCGAATCCTACAACTCCTGTGCTTGCTCTTTGTCAGCAGCAGCAGAATATAGCAGTTACGTTTGGTCTCTGCTGAAACAGCAGAAGAGACATGCACAAAGTTCCTGCTGATCATCTTCAGCACACAGTGAGCTTTGCAACTGGGACACACACATTACTGTCACAGGTCACTTTATCTCCTAAAAGTCCATTTGAATGCAACCTTTCCAGTGCCCGCTCTCTCTGAGCAGCAGCAGAGTGAGTAGAGCAGGAACTTTTAGACTCTGCTGAAAGAGCAGAAGAGCCAGGCCAAAATGTTCCTGCTCATCATCGTCAGCGCACAGCGAGCTTTGCAACTCTGCAACACACATTGCTGTCACTCCTCCCTTTCCTGCCTGAAAGACCAGTTGAATCCAACATCTCTGTGCCAGCTCTCTGCTGAGCAGCAACAGAGAGAGTAGAGCAGCAATGTTTAGACTGTGCTAAAACAGCAGAAGAGCCTTGCGAAAAACCTCCTGCTGGTCATCTATAGCACACAGTGAGCTTTGCAACTGTGACACAAACATTGCGGTCACTCTTCACACTTTCTCCAAAAAGACCGTTTGAATACAACCTCTCCAGTGCACGCTCTCTGTGAGCTGCAGCAAGAGTAAGTAGAGCAGGAACGTTTAGACACTGCTGAAAGAGCAGAAAAGCCAGGACAAAATTTTCCTACAGATCATCTTCAGCGCACAGCGAGCTTTGCAACTCTGCAACATACATTAAAAGGGTTCTAGACATGCAAAAATGGGATAGAAATGGCCAAAAATGATTTAAAACGGGTTAGAAATGGACAAAAATTGGATTAGAAATGGCCAAAACCGGTTTAAAAAGGGTTAGAGGTAAGCAGAGATGAGTGAGAAATAGCCAAAACCAGCTTAAAAAAGGTTAGAGATGTGCAAAAATGGGTCAGAAATGACCAAAGCTGGCTTAAAATGGGTTAGAAACGGCCAAAAAAAGCTTTAAAGCGGGTTAGAGATGTGCAAAAATGGGTCAGAAATGACCAAAGCTGGCTTAAAATGGGTTAGAAACGGCCAAAAAAGCTTTAAAGCGGGTTAGAGATGTGCGAAAACGGGTTAGAAATGGCCTAAGTTGGCCAAAAGCGGGTTAGAAATGGCCAAAAAGGCTTTAAAGCAGGTTAGAGATGTGTGTGCAATGGTTAGAAATGGCAAAAATGGGTTAAAGCAGGTAAGAAATGGGGAAAAGTTGGTTAGAAAGGAAATAGAAAAAACCTTCAAACGAGTGGAAAGTTGGCAAAAATCGTTCAGGTAGAGCAAAAAAAGGCTTAAAAAGGGTTAGAGCTGAGGAAAATTGGGTTATAAATGGCCAAAAGCGGCTTAAAGGTGGTTAGATAGGGGTAAAACTGGGGTAGGAATGGCCAAAAATTGCTTAAAATGGGTTAGAAGTTTGCAAAACTGTGCTAGAAATGGCCCAGAAGGTTTAAATTGGGACAGAAATGGTGAAAAATGGCTGAAAATGCGTTAGGAGTGAGCAAAAATGGGTTAGAAATGGCAAAAAAATGGCTTAAAAGGGCTTATAGATGTGCCAAAAATGGTTGGAAATGGCCAAAAATGCTTTAAAGCAGGTTAGAGATGTGTAAAAGTGGGTTAGAAATGGCCTAAAATGGATTAAAGCGGGTAATAATTGGGAGAAACTGTGTTAGAAACTGAAGAAAAAAAGCTTAATAAGAGTTGAAGGAGGGCAAAAATGGTTAAGGTATAGCCAAAAAAGGCTTAAAAAGGGTTAGAGATATGCAAAAACTGGGATAGAAATGGCCAAAAAGGCTTTAAAGCAGGTTAGAGATGTGCAAAAACTGGTCAGAAATGGCCAAAAAAGGATTAAAGCGGGAGAGAAATGGGAAAAACTGCATTAGAAACAGAAAAAAAGCATAAAAAGTTTTGAATGAGGGAAAAAATGGTGAAGATATAGCCCAAAAAGGCTTAAATAGGATTAGAGATGTGCAAAAATGGGATAGAAATGGCCAAAAACTCTTTAAAATGTGTTAGAAATGGAGAAAAATGGGTTAGAAATGGACAAAAAATGGATAAGAAATGGCCAAAAGTAGCTTAAAAGGGGTTAGAGATGTGCAAAAATGAGTTAGAAATGGCCAAGAATGGCATAAAACAGGTTAAGAATGGCCAAAAATGGGTTAGAAATGGCCAAAAAGGCTTTAAAGCAGGTAAGAGATGTGCAAAAAAAAAAAAAAATAAAATGGTTAGAAGTGGCAAAAAAATGGATTAAAGATGGTGAGAAATGCAGAAAACTGGGTTAGAAACGGAAAAAAAAAAATAGCATAAACCGTGTTGAAAGTGGGGAGAAATGGTTTAGAAAGAACCAAAAATGGCTTTAAAAGGGTTAGAGATTTGCAAAAATGGAATAGAAATGGCCAAAATTTATTTAAAAAGCCTCAAAAATGGACAAAAAATGCATTAGAAATGGCCAAAACCGGCTTAAAAGGGTTAGAGGTATGCGAGAACGGTTTAGAAAAAGCCAAATTAGGCTTAAAAGGGGCTAGAGATGAGCAAAAAAGGGTTAGAAATGGCCAAAAATAGCTTAAAATGGGTTAGATATAGCCAAAAAAGGGTTAAAATGGGTTAGTAGTGGGTAAAAAAGGGTTAGATGTAGCCGAAAATGGCATAAAACGTGTGAGAACTGGGCCAAAAATGGGTCAGAAAAGAAAAAAAAATGCTTATAATTACTTGAATGCGGAAGAGAGTGTTTAGAAAGAGCCCAAAACGGCTTTAAAAGGGTTAGATGTATGCAAAAATGGGTTACAAATGGCCAAAAACGCCTTAAAATGGGATAGAAATAGTGAAAAATGGCTTAAAATGTGTTAGAAGTGTGTAAAAATGGTTTAGATAAATCCAAAAATGGTTTAAATCGTGTGAGCAATGGGCAAAAAATGAGTTAGAAAAGGAAAGAAAAATGGCTTAAACCAGGTTGAAAGTCAGAAAAAATGGTGTAGAAAGACCCAAACGTGTCTTTAAAAGGGCTAGAGATGAGCAGAAATGGGTTAGAAATGGCAAAGAATGGCTTAAAAGAGGTTAGAGAAGTGCCAGAAATGGTTAGAAATGGCCAAAACTGCTTTAAAGCAGGTTAGAGATGTGCAAAAATGGGCTAGAAATGGCCAAAAATGGATTCAAGTGGGTAAAGAAATGGGGAAAACTGGGTTAGAAACAGAAAAAAACTAGCTTAAAACGGGTGGAAAGTGGGCAAAAATGGTTTAGAATGAGTCAAAAATGCATTAAAAGGGTTCTAGACACGCAAAAATGGGATAGAAATGGCCAAAAATGATTTAAACCGGGTTAGAAATGGACAAAAATTGGATTAGAAATGGCCAAAACCGGTTTAAAAAGGGTTAGAGGTAAGCAGAGATGAGTGAGAAATAGCCAAAACCGGCTTAAAAAAGGTTAGAGATGTGCAAAAATGGGTCAGAAATGACCAAAGCTGGCTTAAAACGGGTTAGAAACGGCCAAAAAAGCTTTAAAGCGGGTTAGAGATGTGCGAAAACGGGTTAGAAATGGCCTAAGTTGGCCAAAAGCGGGTTAGAAATGGCCAAAAAGGCTTTAAAGCAGGTTAGAGATGTGTGTGCAATGGTTAGAAATGGCAAAAATGGGTTAAAGCAGGTAAGAAATGGGGAAAAGTTGGTTAGAAAGGGAAGAGAAAAAACCTTCAAACGAGTGGAAAGTTGGCAAAAATCGTTCAGGTAGAGCAAAAAAAGGCTTAAAAAGGGTTAGAGCTGAGGAAAATTGGATTATAAATGGCCAAAAGCGGCTTAAAGGTGGTTAGATAGGGGTAAAACTGGGGTAGGAATGGCCAAAAATTGCTTAAAATGGGTTAGAAGTTTGCAAAACTGTGCTAGAAATGGCCCAAAAGGTTTAAATTGGGACAGAAATGGTGGAAAATGGCTTAAAATGCGTTAGGAGTGAGCAAAAATGGGTTAGATATAGCCGAAAACGGTTTAAATCGTGTGAGAAACAGGCAAAAAATGAGTTAGAAAAGAACTAAAAATGGCTTAAAACGGGTTGAGAGCGAGAAAACATCGTGTAGAAAGAGGCAAAAATGGCTTAAAATGCGTTAGGAGTGAGCAAAAATGGGTTAGAAATGGCAAAAAATGGCTTAAAAGGGCTTATAGATGTGCCAAAAATGGTTGGAAATGGCCAAAAATGCTTTAAAGCAGGTTAGAGATGTGTAAAAGTGGGTTAGAAATGGCCAAAAATGGATTAAAGCGGGTAATAATTGGGAGAAACTGTGTTAGAAAAAAAAAAAAAAGCTTAATAAGAGTTGAAGGAGGGCAAAAATGGTTAAGGTATAGCCAAAAAAGGCTTAAAAAGGGTTAGAGATATGCAAAAACTGGGATAGAAATGGCCAAAAAGGCTTTAAAGCAGGTTAGAGATGTGCAAAAACTGGTCAGAAATGGCCAAAAAAGGATTAAAGCGGGAGAGAAATGGGAAAAACTGCATTAGAAACAGAAAAAAAGCATAAAAAGTTTTGAATGAGGGAAAAAATGGTGAAGATATAGCCCAAAAAGGCTTAAAAAGGATTAGAGATGTGCAAAAATGGGATAGAAATGGCCAAAAACTCTTTAAAATGTGTTAGAAATGGAGAAAAATGGGTTAGAAATGGACAAAAAATGGATAAGAAATGGCCAAAAGTAGCTTAAAAGGGGTTAGAGATGTGCAAAAATGAGTTAGAAATGGCCAAGAATGGCATAAAACAGGTTAAGAATGGCCAAAAATGGGTTAGAAATGGCCAAAAAGGCTTTAAAGCAGGTAAGAGATGTGCAAAAAAAAAAAAAAATAAAATGGTTAGAAGTGGCAAAAAAAATGGATTAAAGATGGTGAGAAATGCAGAAAACTGGGTTAGAAACGGAAAAAAAAAATAGCATAAACCGTGTTGAAAGTGGGGAGAAATGGTTTAGAAAGAACCAAAAATGGCTTTAAAAGGGTTAGAGATTTGCAGAAATGGAATAGAAATGGCCAAAATTTATTTAAAAAGCCTCAAAAATGGACAAAAAATGCATTAGAAATGGCCAAAACCGGCTTAAAAGGGTTAGAGGTATGCGAGAACGGTTTAGAAAAAGCCAAATTAGGCTTAAAAGGGGCTAGAGATGAGCAAAAAAGGGTTAGAAATGGCCAAAAATAGCTTAAAATGGGTTAGATATAGCCAAAAAAGGGTTAAAATGGGTTAGTAGTGGGTAAAAAAGGGTTAGATGTAGCCGAAAATGGCATAAAACGTGTGAGAACTGGGCCAAAAATGGGTCAGAAAAGAAAAAAAAATGCTTATAATTACTTGAATGCGGAAGAGAGTGTTTTAGAAAGAGCCCAAAACGGCTTTAAAAGGGTTAGATGTATGCAAAAATGGGTTACAAATGGCCAAAAACGCCTTAAAATGGGATAGAAATAGTGAAAAATGGCTTAAAATGTGTTAGAAGTGTGTAAAAATGGTTTAGATAAATCCCAAAATGGTTTAAATCGTGTGAGCAATGGGCAAAAAATGAGTTAGAAAAGGAAAGAAAAATGGCTTAAACCAGGTTGAAAGTCAGAAAAAATGGTGTAGAAAGACCCAAACGTGGCTTTAAAAGGGCTAGAGATGAGCAGAAATGGGTTAGAAATGGCAAAGAATGGCTTAAAAGAGGTTAGAGATGTGCCAGAAATGGTTAGAAATGGCCAAAACTGCTTTAAAGCAGGTTAGAGATGTGCAAAAATGGGCTAGAAATGGCCAAAAATGGATTCAAGTGGGTAAAGAAATGGGGAAAACTGGGTTAGAAACAGAAAAAAACTAGCTTAAAACGGGTGGAAAGTGGGCAAAAATGGTTTAGAATGAGTCAAAAATGCATTAAAAGGGTTCTAGACACGCAAAAATGGGATAGAAATGGCCAAAAATGATTTAAACCGGGTTAGAAATGGACAAAAATTGGATTAGAAATGGCCAAAACCGGTTTAAAAAGGGTTAGAGGTAAGCAGAGATGAGTGAGAAATAGCCAAAACCGGCTTAAAAAAGGTTAGAGATGTGCAAAAATGGGTCAGAAATGACCAAAGCTGGCTTAAAACGGGTTAGAAACGGCCAAAAAAGCTTTAAAGCGGGTTAGAGATGTGCGAAAACGGGTTAGAAATGGCCTAAGTTGGCCAAAAGCGGGTTAGAAATGGCCAAAAAGGCTTTAAAGCAGGTTAGAGATGTGTGTGCAATGGTTAGAAATGGCAAAAATGGGTTAAAGCAGGTAAGAAATGGGGAAAAGTTGGTTAGAAAGGGAAGAGAAAAAACCTTCAAACGAGTGGAAAGTTGGCAAAAATCGTTCAGGTAGAGCAAAAAAAAGGCTTAAAAAGGGTTAGAGCTGAGGAAAATTGGATTATAAATGGCCAAAAGCGGCTTAAAGGTGGTTAGATAGGGGTAAAACTGGGGTAGGAATGGCCAAAAATTGCTTAAAATGGGTTAGAAGTTTGCAAAACTGTGCTAGAAATGGCCCAAAAGGTTTAAATTGGGACAGAAATGGTGAAAAATGGCTTAAAATGCGTTAGGAGTGAGCAAAAATGGGTTAGATATAGCCGAAAACGGTTTAAATCGTGTGAGAAACAGGCAAAAAATGAGTTAGAAAAGAACTAAAAATGGCTTAAAACGGGTTGAGAGCGAGAAAACATCGTGTAGAAAGAGGCAAAAATGGCTTTAAAAGGGTTAGAGATGTGCAAAAATGGGTTAGAAATGGCAAAAAATGGCTTAAAAGGGCTTATAGATGTGCCAAAAATGGTTGGAAATGGCCAAAAATGCTTTAAAGCAGGTTAGAGATGTGTAAAAGTGGGTTAGAAATGGCCAAAAATGGATTAAAGCGGGTAATAATTGGGAGAAACTGTGTTAGAAAAAAAAAAAAAAGCTTAATAAGAGTTGAAGGAGGGCAAAAATGGTTAAGGTATAGCCAAAAAAGGCTTAAAAAGGGTTAGAGATATGCAAAAACTGGGATAGAAATGGCCAAAAAGGCTTTAAAGCAGGTTAGAGATGTGCAAAAACTGGTCAGAAATGGCCAAAAAAGGATTAAAGCGGGAGAGAAATGGGAAAAACTGCATTAGAAACAGAAAAAAAGCATAAAAAGTTTTGAATGAGGGAAAAAATGGTGAAGATATAGCCCAAAAAGGCTTAAAAAGGATTAGAGATGTGCAAAAATGGGATAGAAATGGCCAAAAACTCTTTAAAATGTGTTAGAAATGGAGAAAAATGGGTTAGAAATGGACAAAAAATGGATAAGAAATGGCCAAAAGTAGCTTAAAAGGGGTTAGAGATGTGCAAAAATGAGTTAGAAATGGCCAAGAATGGCATAAAACAGGTTAAGAATGGCCAAAAATGGGTTAGAAATGGCCAAAAAGGCTTTAAAGCAGGTAAGAGATGTGCAAAAAAAAAAAAAAATAAAATGGTTAGAAGTGGCAAAAAAAATGGATTAAAGATGGTGAGAAATGCAGAAAACTGGGTTAGAAACGGAAAAAAAAAATAGCATAAACCGTGTTGAAAGTGGGGAGAAATGGTTTAGAAAGAACCAAAAATGGCTTTAAAAGGGTTAGAGATTTGCAGAAATGGAATAGAAATGGCCAAAATTTATTTAAAAAGCCTCAAAAATGGACAAAAAATGCATTAGAAATGGCCAAAACCGGCTTAAAAGGGTTAGAGGTATGCGAGAACGGTTTAGAAAAAGCCAAATTAGGCTTAAAAGGGGCTAGAGATGAGCAAAAAAGGGTTAGAAATGGCCAAAAATAGCTTAAAATGGGTTAGATATAGCCAAAAAAGGGTTAAAATGGGTTAGTAGTGGGTAAAAAAGGGTTAGATGTAGCCGAAAATGGCATAAAACGTGTGAGAACTGGGCCAAAAATGGGTCAGAAAAGAAAAAAAAATGCTTATAATTACTTGAATGCGGAAGAGAGTGTTTTAGAAAGAGCCCAAAACGGCTTTAAAAGGGTTAGATGTATGCAAAAATGGGTTACAAATGGCCAAAAACGCCTTAAAATGGGATAGAAATAGTGAAAAATGGCTTAAAATGTGTTAGAAGTGTGTAAAAATGGTTTAGATAAATCCAAAAATGGTTTAAATCGTGTGAGCAATGGGCAAAAAATGAGTTAGAAAAGGAAAGAAAAATGGCTTAAACCAGGTTGAAAGTCAGAAAAAATGGTGTAGAAAGAGCCAAACGTGGCTTTAAAAGGGCTAGAGATGAGCAGAAATGGGTTAGAAATGGCAAAGAATGGCTTAAAAGAGGTTAGAGATGTGCCAGAAATGGTTAGAAATGGCCAAAACTGCTTTAAAGCAGGTTAGAGATGTGCAAAAATGGGCTAGAAATGGCCAAAAATGGATTCAAGTGGGTAAAGAAATGGGGAAAACTGGGTTAGAAACAGAAAAAAACTAGCTTAAAACGGGTGGAAAGTGGGCAAAAATGGTTTAGAATGAGTCAAAAATGCATTAAAAGGGTTCTAGACACGCAAAAATGGGATAGAAATGGCCAAAAATGATTTAAACCGGGTTAGAAATGGACAAAAATTGGATTAGAAATGGCCAAAACCGGTTTAAAAAGGGTTAGAGGTAAGCAGAGATGAGTGAGAAATAGCCAAAACCGGCTTAAAAAAGGTTAGAGATGTGCAAAAATGGGTCAGAAATGACCAAAGCTGGCTTAAAACGGGTTAGAAACGGCCAAAAAAGCTTTAAAGCGGGTTAGAGATGTGCGAAAACGGGTTAGAAATGGCCTAAGTTGGCCAAAAGCGGGTTAGAAATGGCCAAAAAGGCTTTAAAGCAGGTTAGAGATGTGTGTGCAATGGTTAGAAATGGCAAAAATGGGTTAAAGCAGGTAAGAAATGGGGAAAAGTTGGTTAGAAAGGGAAGAGAAAAAACCTTCAAACGAGTGGAAAGTTGGCAAAAATCGTTCAGGTAGAGCAAAAAAAAGGCTTAAAAAGGGTTAGAGCTGAGGAAAATTGGATTATAAATGGCCAAAAGCGGCTTAAAGGTGGTTAGATAGGGGTAAAACTGGGGTAGGAATGGCCAAAAATTGCTTAAAATGGGTTAGAAGTTTGCAAAACTGTGCTAGAAATGGCCCAAAAGGTTTAAATTGGGACAGAAATGGTGAAAAATGGCTTAAAATGCGTTAGGAGTGAGCAAAAATGGGTTAGATATAGCCGAAAACGGTTTAAATCGTGTGAGAAACAGGCAAAAAATGAGTTAGAAAAGAACTAAAAATGGCTTAAAACGGGTTGAGAGCGAGAAAACATCGTGTAGAAAGAGGCAATAATGGCTTTAAAAGGGTTAGAGATGTGCAAAAATGGGTTAGAAATGGCAAAAAATGGCTTAAAAGGGCTTATAGATGTGCCAAAAATGGTTGGAAATGGCCAAAAATGCTTTAAAGCAGGTTAGAGATGTGTAAAAGTGGGTTAGAAATGGCCTAAAATGGATTAAAGCGGGTAATAATTGGGAGAAACTGTGTTAGAAACTGAAGAAAAAAAAGCTTAATAAGAGTTGAAGGAGGGCAAAAATGGTTAAGGTATAGCCAAAAAAGGCTTAAAAAGGGTTAGAGATATGCAAAAACTGGGATAGAAATGGCCAAAAAGGCTTTAAAGCAGGTTAGAGATGTGCAAAAACTGGTCAGAAATGGCCAAAAAAGGATTAAAGCGGGAGAGAAATGGGAAAAACTGCATTAGAAACAGAAAAAAAGCATAAAAAGTTTTGAATGAGGGAAAAAATGGTGAAGATATAGCCCAAAAAGGCTTAAAAAGGATTAGAGATGTGCAAAAATGGGATAGAAATGGCCAAAAACTCTTTAAAATGTGTTAGAAATGGAGAAAAATGGGTTACAAATGGACAAAAAATGGATAAGAAATGGCCAAAAGTAGCTTAAAAGGGGTTAGAGATGTGCAAAAATGAGTTAGAAATGGCCAAGAATGGCATAAAACAGGTTAAGAATGGCCAAAAATGGGTTAGAAATGGCCAAAAAGGCTTTAAAGCAGGTAAGAGATGTGCAAAAAAAAAAAAAAATAAAATGGTTAGAAGTGGCAAAAAATGGATTAAAGATGGTGAGAAATGCAGAAAACTGGGTTAGAAACGGAAAAAAAAAAATAGCATAAACCGTGTTGAAAGTGGGGAGAAATGGTTTAGAAAGAACCAAAAATGGCTTTAAAAGGGTTAGAGATTTGCAAAAATGGAATAGAAATGGCCAAAATTTATTTAAAAAGCCTCAAAAATGGACAAAAAATGCATTAGAAATGGCCAAAACCGGCTTAAAAGGGTTAGAGGTATGCGAGAACGGTTTAGAAAAAGCCAAATTAGGCTTAAAAGGGGCTAGAGATGAGCAAAAAAGGGTTAGAAATGGCCAAAAATAGCTTAAAATGGGTTAGATATAGCCAAAAAAGGGTTAAAATGGGTTAGTAGTGGGTAAAAAAGGGTTAGATGTAGCCGAAAATGGCATAAAACGTGTGAGAACTGGGCCAAAAATGGGTCAGAAAAGAAAAAAAAATGCTTATAATTACTTGAATGCGGAAGAGAGTGTTTTAGAAAGAGCCCAAAACGGCTTTAAAAGGGTTAGATGTATGCAAAAATGGGTTACAAATGGCCAAAAACGCCTTAAAATGGGATAGAAATAGTGAAAAATGGCTTAAAATGTGTTAGAAGTGTGTAAAAATGGTTTAGATAAACCCAAAAATGGTTTAAATCGTATGAGCAATGGACAAAAAATGAGTTAGAAAAGGAAAGAAAAATGGCTTAAACCAGGTTGAAAGTCAGAAAAAATGGTGTAGAAAGAGCCAAACGTGGCTTTAAAAGGGCTAGAGATGAGCAGAAATGGGTTAGAAATGGCAAAGAATGGCTTAAAAGAGGTTAGAGATGTGCCAGAAATGGTTAGAAATGGCCAAAACTGCTTTAAAGCAGGTTAGAGATGTGCAAAAATGGGCTAGAAATGGCCAAAAATGGATTCAAGTGGGTAAAGAAATGGGGAAAACTGGGTTAGAAACAGAAAAAAAACTAGCTTAAAACGGGTGGAAAGTGGGCAAAAATGGTTTAGAATGAGTCAAAAATGCATTAAAAGGGTTCTAGACATGCAAAAATGGGATAGAAATGGCCAAAAATGATTTAAAACGGGTTAGAAATGGACAAAAATTGGATTAGAAATGGCCAAAACCGGTTTAAAAAGGGTTAGAGGTAAGCAGAGATGAGTGAGAAATAGCCAAAACCAGCTTAAAAAAGGTTAGAGATGTGCAAAAATGGGTCAGAAATGACCAAAGCTGGCTTAAAATGGGTTAGAAACGGCCAAAAAAGCTTTAAAGCGGGTTAGAGATGTGCGAAAACGGGTTAGAAATGGCCTAAGTTGGCCAAAAGCGGGTTAGAAATGGCCAAAAAGCTTTAAAGCAGGTTAGAGATTTGTGTGCAATGGTTAGAAATGGCAAAAATGGGTTAAAGCAGGTAAGAAATGGGGAAAAGTTGGTTAGAAAGGAAATAGAAAAAACCTTCAAACGAGTGGAAAGTTGGCAAAAATCGTTCAGGTAGAGCAAAAAAATGTGTTAGAAATGGAGAAAAATGGGTTAGAAATGGACAAAAAATGGATAAGAAATGGCCAAAAGTAGCTTAAAAGGGGTTAGAGATGTGCAAAAATGAGTTAGAAATGGCCAAGAATGGCATAAAACAGGTTAAGAATGGCCAAAATTGGGTTAGAAATGGCCAAAAAGGCTTTAAAGCAGGTAAGAGATGTGTAAAAAAAAAAAAAAAATAAAATGGTTAGAAGTGGCAAAAAATGGATTAAAGATGGTGAGAAATTCAGAAAACTGGGTTAGAAACAGAAAAAAAAATAGCATAAACCGTGTTGAAAGTGGGGAGAAATGGTTTAGAAAGAACCAAAAATGGCTTTAAAAGGGTTAGAGATTTGCAAAAATGGAATAGAAATGGCCAAAATTTATTTAAAAAGCCTCAAAAATGGACAAAAATGCATTAGAAATGGCCAAAACCGGCTTAAAAGGGTTAGAGGTACGCGAGAACGGTTTAGAAAAAGCCAAAATTGGCTTAAAAGGGGCTAGAGATGAGCAAAAAAGGGTTAGAAATGGCCAAAAATAGCTTAAAATGGGTTAGATATAGCCAAAAAAGGGTTAAAATGGGTTAGTAGTGGGTAAAAAAGGGTTAGATGTAGCCGAAAATGGCATAAAACGTGTGAGAACTGAGCCAAAAATGGGTCAGAAAAGAAAAAAAAATGCTTATAATTACTTGAATGCAGAAGAAAGTGTTTTAGAAAGAGCCAAAAACGGCTTTAAAAGGGTTAGATGTATGCAAAAATGGGTTAGAAATGGCCAAAAACGCCTTAAAATGGGATAGAAATAGTGAAAAATGGCTTAAAATGTGTTAGAAGTGTGTAAAAATGGTTTAGATAAACCCAAAAATGGTTTAAATCGTGTGAGCAATGGACAAAAAATGAGTTAGAAAAGGAAAGAAAAATGGCTTAAACCAGGTTGAAAGTCAGAAAAAATGGTGTAGAAAGACCCAAACGTGTCTTTAAAAGGGCTAGAGATGAGCAGAAATGGGTTAGAAATGGCAAAGAATGGCTTAAAAGAGGTTAGAGATGTGCCAGAAATGGTTAGAAATGGCCAAAACTGCTTTAAAGCAGGTTAGAGATGTGCAAAAATGGGCTAGAAATGGCCAAAAATGGATTCAAGTGGGTAAAGAAATGGGGAAAACTGGGTTAGAAACAGAAAAAAAACTAGCTTAAAACGGGTGGAAAGTGGGCAAAAATGGTTTAGAATGAGTCAAAAATGCATTAAAAGGGTTCTAGACATGCAAAAATGCGATAGAAATGGCCAAAAATGATTTAAAACGGGTTAGAAATGGACAAAAATTGGATTAGAAATGGCCAAAACCGGTTTAAAAAGGGTTAGAGGTAAGCAGAGATGAGTGAGAAATAGCCAAAACCAGCTTAAAAAAGGTTAGAGATGTGCAAAAATGGGTCAGAAATGACCAAAGCTGGCTTAAAATGGGTTAGAAACGGCCAAAAAAGCTTTAAAGCGGGTTAGAGATGTGCGAAAACGGGTTAGAAATGGCCTAAGTTGGCCAAAAGCGGGTTAGAAATGGCCAAAAAGGCTTTAAAGCAGGTTAGAGATGTGTGTGCAATGGTTAGAAATGGCAAAAATGGGTTAAAGCAGGTAAGAAATGGGGAAAAGTTGGTTAGAAAGGAAATAGAAAAAACCTTCAAACGAGTGGAAAGTTGGCAAAAATCGTTCAGGTAGAGCAAAAAAAGGCTTAAAAAGGGTTAGAGCTGAGGAAAATTGGGTTATAAATGGCCAAAAGCGGCTTAAAGGTGGTTAGATAGGGGTAAAACTGGGGTAGGAATGGCCAAAAATTGCTTAAAATGGGTTAGAAGTTTGCAAAACTGTGCTAGAAATGGCCCAAAAGGTTTAAATTGGGACAGAAATGGTGAAAAATGGCTTAAAATGCGTTAGGAGTGAGCAAAAATGGGTTAGAAATGGCAAAAAATGGCTTAAAAGGGCTTATAGATGTGCCAAAAATGGTTGGAAATGGCCAAAAATGCTTTAAAGCAGGTTAGAGATGTGTAAAAGTGGGTTAGAAATGGCCAAAAATGGATTAAAGCGGGTAATAATTGGGAGAAACTGTGTTAGAAAAAAAAAAAAAAAAAGCTTAATAAGAGTTGAAGGAGGGCAAAAATGGTTAAGGTATAGCCAAAAAAGGCTTAAAAAGGGTAAGAGATATGCAAAAACTGGGATAGAAATGGCCAAAAAGGCTTTAAAGCAGGTTAGAGATGTGCAAAAACTGGTCAGAAATGGCCAAAAATGGATTAAAGCGGGAGAGAAATGGGAAAAACTGTATTAGAAACAGAAAAAAAGCATTAAAAGTTTTGAATGAGGGAAAAAATGGTGAAGATATAGCCCAAAAAGGCTTAAATAGGATTAGAGATGTGCAAAAATGGGATAGAAATGGCCAAAAACTCTTTAAAATGTGTTAGAAATGGAGAAAAATGGGTTAGAAATGGATAAAAAATGGATAAGAAATGGCCAAAAGTAGCTTAAAAGGGGTTAGAGATGTGCAAAAATGAGTTAGAAATGGCCAAGAATGGCATAAAACAGGTTAAGAATGGCCAAAAATGGGTTAGAAATGGCCAAAAAGGCTTTAAAGCAGGTAAGAGATGTGTAAAAAAAAAAAATAATAAAATGGTTAGAAGTGGCAAAAAATGGATTAAAGATGGTGAGAAATGCAGAAAACTGGGTTAGAAACGGAAAAAAAAAATAGCATAAACCGTGTTGAAAGTGGGGAGAAATGGTTTAGAAAGAACCAAAAATGGCTTTAAAAGGGTTAGAGATTTGCAAAAATGGAATAGAAATGGCCAAAATTTATTTAAAAAGCCTCAAAAATGGACAAAAATGCATTAGAAATGGCCAAAACCGGCTTAAAAGGGTTAGAGGTATGCGAGAACGGTTTAGAAAAAGCCAAAATTGGCTTAAAAGGGGCTAGAGATGAGCAAAAAAGGGTTAGAAATGGCCAAAAATAGCTTAAAATGGGTTAGATATAGCCAAAAAAGGGTTAAAATGGGTTAGTAGGGGGTAAAAAAGGGTTAGATGTAGCCGAAAATGGCATAAAACGTGTGAGAACTGGGCCAAAAATGGGTCAGAAAAGAAAAAAAAATGCTTATAATTACTTGAATGCGGAAGAGAGTGTTTTAGAAAGAGCCCAAAACGGCTTTAAAAGGGTTAGATGTATGCAAAAATGGGTTAGAAATGGCCAAAAACGCCTTAAAATGGGATAGAAATAGTGAAAAATGGCTTAAAATGTGTTAGAAGTGTGTAAAAATGGTTTAGATAAACCCCAAAATGGTTTAAATCGTGTGAGCAATGGGCAAAAAATGAGTTAGAAAAGGAAAGAAAAATGGCTTAAACCAGGTTGAAAGTCAGAAAAAATGGTGTAGAAAGACCCAAACGTGGCTTTAAAAGGGCTAGAGATGAGCAGAAATGGGTTAGAAATGGCAAAGAATGGCTAAAAAGAGGTTAGAGATGTGCCAGAAATGGTTAGAAATGGCCAAAACTGCTTTAAAGCAGGTTAGAGATGTGCAAAAATGGGCTAGAAATGGCCAAAAATGGATTCAAGCAGGTAAGAAATGGGGAAAAGTTGGTTAGAAAGGAAATAGAAAAAACCTTCAAACGAGTGGAAAGTGGGCAAAAATCGTTCAGGTAGAGCAAAAAAAGGCTTAAAAAGGGTTAGAGCTGAGGAAAAATGGGTTATAAATGGCCAAAAGCGGCTTAAAGGTGGTTAGATAGGGGTAAAACTGGGGTAGGAATGGCCAAAAATTGCTTAAAATGGGTTAGAAGTTTGCAAAACTGTGCTAGAAATGGCCCAGAAGGTTTAAATTGGGACAGAAATGGTGAAAAATGGCTTAAAATGCGTTAGGAGTGAGCAAAAATGGGTTAGAAATGGCAAAAAATGGCTTAAAAGGGCTTATAGATGTGCCAAAAATGGTTGGAAATGGCCAAAAATGCTTTAAAGCAGGTTAGAGATGTGTAAAAGTGGGTTAGAAATGGCCTAAAATGGATTAAAGCGGGTAATAATTGGGAGAAACTGTGTTAGAAACTGAAGAAAAAAAAGCTTAATAAGAGTTGAAGGAGGGCAAAAATGGTTAAGGTATAGCCAAAAAAGGCTTAAAAAGGGTTAGAGATATGCAAAAACTGGGATAGAAATGGCCAAAAAGGCTTTAAAGCAGGTTAGAGATGTGCAAAAACTGGTCAGAAATGGCCAAAAATGGATTAAAGCGGGAGAGAAATGGGAAAAACTGCATTAGAAACAGAAAAAAAGCATAAAAAGTTTTGAATGAGGGAAAAAATGGTGAAGATATAGCCCAAAAAGGCTTAAATAGGATTAGAGATGTGCAAAAATGGGATAGAAATGGCCAAAAACTCTTTAAAATGTGTTAGAAATGGAGAAAAATGGGTTAGAAATGGATAAAAAATGGATAAGAAATGGCCAAAAGTAGCTTAAAAGGGGTTAGAGATGTGCAAAAATGAGTTAGAAATGGTCAAGAATGGCATAAAACAGGTTAAGAATGGCCAAAATTGGGTTAGAAATGGCCAAAAAGGCTTTAAAGCAGGTAAGAGATGTGTAAAAAAAAAAAATAATAAAATGGTTAGAAGTGGCAAAAAATGGATTAAAGATGGTGAGAAATGCAGAAAACTGGGTTAGAAACGGAAAAAAAAAATAGCATAAACCGTGTTGAAAGTGGGGAGAAATGGTTTAGAAAGAACCAAAAATGGCTTTAAAAGGGTTAGAGATTTGCAAAAATGGAATAGAAATGGCCAAAATTTATTTAAAAAGCCTCAAAAATGGACAAAAATGCATTAGAAATGGCCAAAACCGGCTTAAAAGGGTTAGAGGTACGCGAGAACGGTTTAGAAAAAGCCAAATTAGGCTTAAAAGGGGCTAGAGATGAGCAAAAAAGGGTTAGAAATGGCCAAAAATAGCTTAAAATGGGTTAGATATAGCCAAAAAAGGGTTAAAATGGGTTAGTAGTGGGTAAAAAAGGGTTAGATGTAGCCGAAAATGGCATAAAACGTGTGAGAACTCGGCCAAAAATGGGTCAGAAAAGAAAAAAAAATGCTTATAATTACTTGAATGCGGAAGAGAGTGTTTTAGAAAGAGCCCAAAACGGCTTTAAAAGGGTTAGATGTATGCAAAAATGGGTTACAAATGGCCAAAAACGCCTTAAAATGGGATAGAAATAGTGAAAAATGGCTTAAAATGTGTTAGAAGTGTGTAAAAATGGTTTAGATAAACCCCAAAATGGTTTAAATCGTGTGAGCAATGGGCAAAAAATGAGTTAGAAAAGGAAAGAAAAATGGCTTAAACCAGGTTGAAAGTCAGAAAAAATGGTGTAGAAAGACCCAAACGTGGCTTTAAAAGGGCTAGAGATGAGCAGAAATGGGTTAGAAATGGCAAAGAATGGCTTAAAAGAGGTTAGAGATGTGCCAGAAATGGTTAGAAATGGCCAAAACTGCTTTAAAGCAGGTTAGAGATGTGCAAAAATGGGCTAGAAATGGCCAAAAATGGATTCAAGCAGGTAAGAAATGGGGAAAAGTTGGTTAGAAATGAAATAGAAAAAACCTTCAAACGAGTGGAAAGTTGGCAAAAATCGTTCAGGTAGAGCAAAAAAAGGCTTAAAAAGGGTTAGAGCTGAGGAAAATTGGGTTATAAATGGCCAAAAGCGGCTTAAAGGTGGTTAGATAGGGGTAAAACTGGGGTAGGAATGGCCAAAAATTGCTTAAAATGGGTTAGAAGTTTGCAAAACTGTGCTAGAAATGGCCCAGAAGGTTTAAATTGGGACAGAAATGGTGAAAAATGGCTTAAAATGCGTTAGGAGTGAGCAAAAATGGGTTAGATATAGCCGAAAACGGTTTAAATCGTGTGAGAAACAGGCAAAAAATGAGTTAGAAAAGAACTAAAAATGGCTTAAAACGGGTTGAGAGCGAGAAAACATCGTGTAGAAAGAGGCAAAAATGGCTTTAAAAGGGTTAGAGATGTGCAAAAATGGGTTAGAAATGGCAAAAAATGGCTTAAAAGGGCTTATAGATGTGCCAAAAATGGTTGGAAATGGCCAAAAATGCTTTAAAGCAGGTTAGAGATGTGTAAAAGTGGGTTAGAAATGGCCTAAAATGGATTAAAGCGGGTAATAATTGGGAGAAACTGTTTTAGAAACTGAAAAAAAAAAAAAGCTTAATAAGAGTTGAAGGAGGGCAAAAATGGTTAAGGTATAGCCAAAAAAGGCTTAAAAAGGGTTAGAGATATGCAAAAACTGGGATAGAAATGGCCTAAAAGGCTTTAAAGCAGGTTAGAGATGTGCAAAAACTGGTCAGAAATGGCCAAAAAAGGATTAAAGCGGGAGAGAAATGGGAAAAACTGCATTAGAAACAGAAAAAAAGCATAAAAAGTTTTGAATGAGGGAAAAAATGGTGAAGATATAGCCCAAAAAGGCTTAAAAAGGATTAGAGATGTGCAAAAATGGGATAGAAATGACCAAAAACTCTTTAAAATGTGTTAGAAATGGAGAAAAATGGGTTAGAAATGGACAAAAAATGGATAAGAAATGGCCAAAAGTAGCTTAAAAGGGGTTAGAGATGTGCAAAAATGAGTTAGAAATGGCCAAGAATGGCATAAAACAGGTTAAGAATGGCCAAAATTGGGTTAGAAATGGCCAAAAAGGCTTTAAAGCAGGTAAGAGATGTGTAAAAAAAATAAAAAAAAAAATGGTTAGAAGTGGCAAAAAATGGATTAAAGATGGTGAGAAATGCAGAAAACTGGGTTAGAAACAGAAAAAAAAATAGCATAAACCGTGTTGAAAGTGGGGAGAAATGGTTTAGAAAGAACCAAAAATGGCTTTAAAATGGTTAGAGATTTGCAAAAATGGAATAGAAATGGCCAAAATTTATTTAAAAAGCCTCAAAAATGGACAAAAAATGCATTAGAAATGGCCAAAACCGGCTTAAAAGGGTTAGAGGTATGCGAGAACGGTTTAGAAAAAGCCAAAATTGGCTTAAAAGGGGCTAGAGATGAGCAAAAAAGGGTTAGAAATGGCCAAAAATAGCTTAAAATGGGTTAGATATAGCCAAAAAAGGGTTAAAATGGGTTAGTAGTGGGTAAAAAAGGGTTAGATGTAGCCGAAAATGGCATAAAACGTGTGAGAACTGGGCCAAAAATGGGTCAGAAAAGAAAAAAAAATGCTTATAATTACTTGAATGCAGAAGAAAGTGTTTTAGAAAGAGCCCAAAACGGCTTTAAAAGGGTTAGATGTATGCAAAAATGGGTTACAAATGGCCAAAAACGCCTTAAAATGGGATAGAAATAGTGAAAAATGGCTTAAAATGTGTTAGAAGTGTGTAAAAATGGTTTAGATAAACCCCAAAATGGTTTAAATCGTGTGAGCAATGGGCAAAAAATGAGTTAGAAAAGGAAAGAAAAATGGCTTAAACCAGGTTGAAAGTCAGAAAAAATGGTGTAGAAAGACCCAAACGTGGCTTTAAAAGGGCTAGAGATGAGCAGAAATGGGTTAGAAATGGCAAAGAATGGCTTAAAAGAGGTTAGAGATGTGCCAGAAATGGTTAGAAATGGCCAAAACTGCTTTAAAGCAGGTTAGAGATGTGCAAAAATGGGCTAGAAATGGCCAAAAATGGATTCAAGCAGGTAAGAAATGGGGAAAAGTTGGTTAGAAAGGAAATAGAAAAAACCTTCAAACGAGTGGAAAGTTGGCAAAAGTCGTTCAGGTAGAGCAAAAAAAGGCTTAAAAAGGGTTAGAGCTGAGGAAAAATGGGTTATAAATGGCCAAAAGCGGCTTAAAGGTGGTTAGATAGGGGTAAAACTGGGGTAGGAATGGCCAAAAATTGCTTAAAATGGGTTAGAAGTTTGCAAAACTGTGCTAGAAATGGCCCAAAAGGTTTAAATTGGGACAGAAATGGTGAAAAATGGCTTAAAATGCGTTAGGAGTGAGCAAAAATGGGTTAGATATAGCCGAAAACGGTTTAAATCGTGTGAGAAACAGGCAAAAAATGAGTTAGAAAAGAACTAAAAATGGCTTAAAACGGGTTGAGAGCGAGAAAACATCGTGTAGAAAGAGGCAATAATGGCTTTAAAAGGGTTAGAGATGTGCAAAAATGGGTTAGAAATGGCAAAAAATGGCTTAAAAGGGCTTATAGATGTTATGTGCCAAAAATGGTTGGAAATGGCCAAAAATGCTTTAAAGCAGGTTAGAGATGTGTAAAAGTGGGTTAGAAATGGCCTAAAATGGATTAAAGCGGGTAATAATTGGGAGAAACTGTGTTAGAAACTGAAGAAAAAAAAGCTTAATAAGAGTTGAAGGAGGGCAAAAATGGTTAAGGTATAGCCAAAAAAGGCTTAAAAAGGGTTAGAGATATGCAAAAACTGGGATAGAAATGGCCAAAAAGGCTTTAAAGCAGGTTAGAGATGTGCAAAAACTGGTCAGAAATGGCCAAAAAAGGATTAAAGCGGGAGAGAAATGGGAAAAACTGCATTAGAAACAGAAAAAAAGCATAAAAAGTTTTGAATGAGGGAAAAAATGGTGAAGATATAGCCCAAAAAGGCTTAAAAAGGATTAGAGATGTGCAAAATGGGATAGAAATGGCCAAAAACTCTTTAAAATGTGTTAGAAATGGAGAAAAATGGGTTAGAAATGGACAAAAAATGGATAAGAAATGGCCAAAAGTAGCTTAAAAGGGGTTAGAGATGTGCAAAAATGAGTTAGAAATGGCCAAGAATGGCATAAAACAGGTTAAGAATGGCCAAAAATGGGTTAGAAATGGCCAAAAAGGCTTTAAAGCAGGTAAGAGATGTGCAAAAAAAAAAAAAAATAAAATGGTTAGAAGTGGCAAAAAAAATGGATTAAAGATGGTGAGAAATGCAGAAAACTGGGTTAGAAACGGAAAAAAAAAATAGCATAAACCGTGTTGAAAGTGGGGAGAAATGGTTTAGAAAGAACCAAAAATGGCTTTAAAAGGGTTAGAGATTTGCAGAAATGGAATAGAAATGGCCAAAATTTATTTAAAAAGCCTCAAAAATGGACAAAAAATGCATTAGAAATGGCCAAAACCGGCTTAAAAGGGTTAGAGGTATGCGAGAACGGTTTAGAAAAAGCCAAATTAGGCTTAAAAGGGGCTAGAGATGAGCAAAAAAGGGTTAGAAATGGCCAAAAATAGCTTAAAATGGGTTAGATATAGCCAAAAAAGGGTTAAAATGGGTTAGTAGTGGGTAAAAAAGGGTTAGATGTAGCCGAAAATGGCATAAAACGTGTGAGAACTGGGCCAAAAATGGGTCAGAAAAGAAAAAAAAATGCTTATAATTACTTGAATGCGGAAGAGAGTGTTTTAGAAAGACCCCAAAACGGCTTTAAAAGGGTTAGATGTATGCAAAAATGGGTTACAAATGGCCAAAAACGCCTTAAAATGGGATAGAAATAGTGAAAAATGGCTTAAAATGTGTTAGAAGTGTGTAAAAATGGTTTAGATAAATCCAAAAATGGTTTAAATCGTGTGAGCAATGGGCAAAAAATGAGTTAGAAAAGGAAAGAAAAATGGCTTAAACCAGGTTGAAAGTCAGAAAAAATGGTGTAGAAAGACCCAAACGTGGCTTTAAAAGGGCTAGAGATGAGCAGAAATGGGTTAGAAATGGCAAAGAATGGCTTAAAAGAGGTTAGAGATGTGCCAGAAATGGTTAGAAATGGCCAAAACTGCTTTAAAGCAGGTTAGAGATGTGCAAAAATGGGCTAGAAATGGCCAAAAATGGATTCAAGTGGGTAAAGAAATGGGGAAAACTGGGTTAGAAACAGAAAAAAACTAGCTTAAAACGGGTGGAAAGTGGGCAAAAATGGTTTAGAATGAGTCAAAAATGCATTAAAAGGGTTCTAGACACGCAAAAATGGGATAGAAATGGCCAAAAATGATTTAAACCGGGTTAGAAATGGACAAAAATTGGATTAGAAATGGCCAAAACCGGTTTAAAAAGGGTTAGAGGTAAGCAGAGATGAGTGAGAAATAGCCAAAACCGGCTTAAAAAGGTTAGAGATGTGCAAAAATGGGTCAGAAATGACCAAAGCTGGCTTAAAACGGGTTAGAAACGGCCAAAAAAGCTTTAAAGCGGGTTAGAGATGTGCGAAAACGGGTTAGAAATGGCCTAAGTTGGCCAAAAGCGGGTTAGAAATGGCCAAAAAGGCTTTAAAGCAGGTTAGAGATGTGTGTGCAATGGTTAGAAATGGCAAAAATGGGTTAAAGCAGGTAAGAAATGGGGAAAAGTTGGTTAGAAAGGGAAGAGAAAAAACCTTCAAACGAGTGGAAAGTTGGCAAAAATCGTTCAGGTAGAGCAAAAAAAAGGCTTAAAAAGGGTTAGAGCTGAGGAAAATTGGATTATAAATGGCCAAAAGCGGCTTAAAGGTGGTTAGATAGGGTAAAACTGGGGTAGGAATGGCCAAAAATTGCTTAAAATGGGTTAGAAGTTTGCAAAACTGTGCTAGAAATGGCCCAAAAGGTTTAAATTGGGACAGAAATGGTGAAAAATGGCTTAAAATGCGTTAGGAGTGAGCAAAAATGGGTTAGATATAGCCGAAAACGGTTTAAATCGTGTGAGAAACAGGCAAAAAATGAGTTAGAAAAGAACTAAAAATGGCTTAAAACGGGTTGAGAGCGAGAAAACATCGTGTAGAAAGAGGCAAAAATGGCTTTAAAAGGGTTAGAGATGTGCAAAAATGGGTTAGAAATGGCAAAAAATGGCTTAAAAGGGCTTATAGATGTGCCAAAAATGGTTGGAAATGGCCAAAAATGCTTTAAAGCAGGTTAGAGATGTGTAAAAGTGGGTTAGAAATGGCCTAAAATGGATTAAAGCGGGTAATAATTGGGAGAAACTGTGTTAGAAACTGAAGAAAAAAAGCTTAATAAGAGTTGAAGGAGGGCAAAAATGGTTAAGGTATAGCCAAAAAAGGCTTAAAAAGGGTTAGAGATATGCAAAAACTGGGATAGAAATGGCCAAAAAGGCTTTAAAGCAGGTTAGAGATGTGCAAAAACTGGTCAGAAATGGCCAAAAAAGGATTAAAGCGGGAGAGAAATGGGAAAAACTGCATTAGAAACAGAAAAAAAGCATAAAAAGTTTTGAATGAGGGAAAAAATGGTGAAGATATAGCCCAAAAAGGCTTAAAAAGGATTAGAGATGTGCAAAAATGGGATAGAAATGGCCAAAAACTCTTTAAAATGTGTTAGAAATGGAGAAAAATGGGTTAGAAATGGACAAAAAATGGATAAGAAATGGCCAAAAGTAGCTTAAAAGGGGTTAGAGATGTGCAAAAATGAGTTAGAAATGGCCAAGAATGGCATAAAACAGGTTAAGAATGGCCAAAAATGGGTTAGAAATGGCCAAAAAGGCTTTAAAGCAGGTAAGAGATGTGCAAAAAAAAAAAAAAAAAAAAAATGGTTAGAAGTGGCAAAAAATGGATTAAAGATGGTGAGAAATGCAGAAAACTGGGTTAGAAACGGAAAAAAAAATAGCATAAACCGTGTTGAAAGTGGGGAGAAATGGTTTAGAAAGAACCAGAAATGGCTTTAAAAGGGTTAGAGATTTGCAAAAATGGAATAGAAATGGCCAAAATTTATTTAAAAAGCCTCAAAAATGGACAAAAAATGCATTAGAAATGGCCAAAACCGGCTTAAAAGGGTTAGAGGTATGCGAGAACGGTTTAGAAAAAGCCAAATTAGGCTTAAAAGGGGCTAGAGATGAGCAAAAAAGGGTTAGAAATGGCCAAAAATAGCTTAAAATGGGTTAGATATAGCCAAAAAAGGGTTAAAATGGGTTAGTAGTGGGTAAAAAAGGGTTAGATGTAGCCGAAAATGGCATAAAAACGTGTGAGAACTGGGCCAAAAATGGGTCAGAAAAGAAAAAAAAATGCTTATAATTACTTGAATGCGGAAGAGAGTGTTTTAGAAAGAGCCCAAAACGGCTTTAAAAGGGTTAGATGTATGCAAAAATGGGTTACAAATGGCCAAAAACGCCTTAAAATGGGATAGAAATAGTGAAAAATGGCTTAAAATGTGTTAGAAGTGTGTAAAAATGGTTTAGATAAACCCAAAAATGGTTTAAATCGTATGAGCAATGGACAAAAAATGAGTTAGAAAAGGAAAGAAAAATGGCTTAAACCAGGTTGAAAGTCAGAAAAAATGGTGTAGAAAGAGCCAAACGTGGCTTTAAAAGGGCTAGAGATGAGCAGAAATGGGTTAGAAATGGCAAAGAATGGCTTAAAAGAGGTTAGAGATGTGCCAGAAATGGTTAGAAATGGCCAAAACTGCTTTAAAGCAGGTTAGAGATGTGCAAAAATGGGCTAGAAATGGCCAAAAATGGATTCAAGTGGGTAAAGAAATGGGGAAAACTGGGTTAGAAACAGAAAAAAAACTAGCTTAAAACGGGTGGAAAGTGGGCAAAAATGGTTTAGAATGAGTCAAAAATGCATTAAAAGGGTTCTAGACATGCAAAAATGGGATAGAAATGGCCAAAAATGATTTAAAACGGGTTAGAAATGGACAAAAATTGGATTAGAAATGGCCAAAACCGGTTTAAAAAGGGTTAGAGGTAAGCAGAGATGAGTGAGAAATAGCCAAAACCAGCTTAAAAAAGGTTAGAGATGTGCAAAAATGGGTCAGAAATGACCAAAGCTGGCTTAAAATGGGTTAGAAACGGCCAAAAAAGCTTTAAAGCGGGTTAGAGATGTGCGAAAACGGGTTAGAAATGGCCTAAGTTGGCCAAAAGCGGGTTAGAAATGGCCAAAAAGCTTTAAAGCAGGTTAGAGATTTGTGTGCAATGGTTAGAAATGGCAAAAATGGGTTAAAGCGGGTAAGAAATGGGGAAAAGTTGGTTAGAAAGGAAATAGAAAAAACCTTCAAACGAGTGGAAAGTTGGCAAAAATCGTTCAGGTAGAGCAAAAAAATGTGTTAGAAATGGAGAAAAATGGGTTAGAAATGGACAAAAAATGGATAAGAAATGGCCAAAAGTAGCTTAAAAGGGGTTAGAGATGTGCAAAAATGAGTTAGAAATGGCCAAGAATGGCATAAAACAGGTTAAGAATGGCCAAAATTGGGTTAGAAATGGCCAAAAAGGCTTTAAAGCAGGTAAGAGATGTGTAAAAAAAAAAAAAAATAAAATGGTTAGAAGTGGCAAAAAATGGATTAAAGATGGTGAGAAATTCAGAAAACTGGGTTAGAAACAGAAAAAAAAATAGCATAAACCGTGTTGAAAGTGGGGAGAAATGGTTTAGAAAGAACCAAAAATGGCTTTAAAAGGGTTAGAGATTTGCAAAAATGGAATAGAAATGGCCAAAATTTATTTAAAAAGCCTCAAAAATGGACAAAAATGCATTAGAAATGGCCAAAACCGGCTTAAAAGGGTTAGAGGTACGCGAGAACGGTTTAGAAAAAGCCAAAATTGGCTTAAAAGGGGCTAGAGATGAGCAAAAAAGGGTTAGAAATGGCCAAAAATAGCTTAAAATGGGTTAGATATAGCCAAAAAAGGGTTAAAATGGGTTAGTAGTGGGTAAAAAAGGGTTAGATGTAGCCGAAAATGGCATAAAACGTGTGAGAACTGAGCCAAAAATGGGTCAGAAAAGAAAAAAAAATGCTTATAATTACTTGAATGCAGAAGAAAGTGTTTTAGAAAGAGCCAAAAACGGCTTTAAAAGGGTTAGATGTATGCAAAAATGGGTTAGAAATGGCCAAAAACGCCTTAAAATGGGATAGAAATAGTGAAAAATGGCTTAAAATGTGTTAGAAGTGTGTAAAAATGGTTTAGATAAACCCAAAAATGGTTTAAATCGTGTGAGCAATGGACAAAAAATGAGTTAGAAAAGGAAAGAAAAATGGCTTAAACCAGGTTGAAAGTCAGAAAAAATGGTGTAGAAAGACCCAAACGTGTCTTTAAAAGGGCTAGAGATGAGCAGAAATGGGTTAGAAATGGCAAAGAATGGCTTAAAAGAGGTTAGAGATGTGCCAGAAATGGTTAGAAATGGCCAAAACTGCTTTAAAGCAGGTTAGAGATGTGCAAAAATGGGCTAGAAATGGCCAAAAATGGATTCAAGTGGGTAAAGAAATGGGGAAAACTGGGTTAGAAACAGAAAAAAAACTAGCTTAAAACGGGTGGAAAGTGGGCAAAAATGGTTTAGAATGAGTCAAAAATGCATAAAAAGGGTTCTAGACATGCAAAAATGCGATAGAAATGGCCAAAAATGATTTAAAACGGGTTAGAAATGGACAAAAATTGGATTAGAAATGGCCAAAACCGGTTTAAAAAGGGTTAGAGGTAAGCAGAGATGAGTGAGAAATAGCCAAAACCAGCTTAAAAAAGGTTAGAGATGTGCAAAAATGGGTCAGAAATGACCAAAGCTGGCTTAAAATGGGTTAGAAACGGCCAAAAAAGCTTTAAAGCGGGTTAGAGATGTGCGAAAACGGGTTAGAAATGGCCTAAGTTGGCCAAAAGCGGGTTAGAAATGGCCAAAAAGGCTTTAAAGCAGGTTAGAGATGTGTGTGCAATGGTTAGAAATGGCAAAAATGGGTTAAAGCAGGTAAGAAATGGGGAAAAGTTGGTTAGAAAGGAAATAGAAAAAACCTTCAAACGAGTGGAAAGTTGGCAAAAATCGTTCAGGTAGAGCAAAAAAAGGCTTAAAAAGGGTTAGAGCTGAGGAAAATTGGGTTATAAATGGCCAAAAGCGGCTTAAAGGTGGTTAGATAGGGGTAAAACTGGGGTAGGAATGGCCAAAAATTGCTTAAAATGGGTTAGAAGTTTGCAAAACTGTGCTAGAAATGGCCCAAAAGGTTTAAATTGGGACAGAAATGGTGAAAAATGGCTTAAAATGCGTTAGGAGTGAGCAAAAATGGGTTAGAAATGGCAAAAAATGGCTTAAAAGGGCTTATAGATGTGCCAAAAATGGTTGGAAATGGCCAAAAATGCTTTAAAGCAGGTTAGAGATGTGTAAAAGTGGGTTAGAAATGGCCAAAAATGGATTAAAGCGGGTAATAATTGGGAGAAACTGTGTTAGAAAAAAAAAAAAAAAAAGCTTAATAAGAGTTGAAGGAGGGCAAAAATGGTTAAGGTATAGCCAAAAAAGGCTTAAAAAGGGTAAGAGATATGCAAAAACTGGGATAGAAATGGCCAAAAAGGCTTTAAAGCAGGTTAGAGATGTGCAAAAACTGGTCAGAAATGGCCAAAAATGGATTAAAGCGGGAGAGAAATGGGAAAAACTGTATTAGAAACAGAAAAAAAGCATTAAAAGTTTTGAATGAGGGAAAAAATGGTGAAGATATAGCCCAAAAAGGCTTAAATAGGATTAGAGATGTGCAAAAATGGGATAGAAATGGCCAAAAACTCTTTAAAATGTGTTAGAAATGGAGAAAAATGGGTTAGAAATGGATAAAAAATGGATAAGAAATGGCCAAAAGTAGCTTAAAAGGGGTTAGAGATGTGCAAAAATGAGTTAGAAATGGCCAAGAATGGCATAAAACAGGTTAAGAATGGCCAAAATTGGGTTAGAAATGGCCAAAAAGGCTTTAAAGCAGGTAAGAGATGTGTAAAAAAAAAAAATAATAAAATGGTTAGAAGTGGCAAAAAATGGATTAAAGATGGTGAGAAATGCAGAAAACTGGGTTAGAAACGGAAAAAAAAAATAGCATAAACCGTGTTGAAAGTGGGGAGAAATGGTTTAGAAAGAACCAAAAATGGCTTTAAAAGGGTTAGAGATTTGCAAAAATGGAATAGAAATGGCCAAAATTTATTTAAAAAGCCTCAAAAATGGACAAAAATGCATTAGAAATGGCCAAAACCGGCTTAAAAGGGTTAGAGGTATGCGAGAACGGTTTAGAAAAAGTCAAAATTGGCTTAAAAGGGGCTAGAGATGAGCAAAAAAGGGTTAGAAATGGCCAAAAATAGCTTAAAATGGGTTAGATATAGCCAAAAAAGGGTTAAAATGGGTTAGTAGGGGGTAAAAAAGGGTTAGATGTAGCCGAAAATGGCATAAAACGTGTGAGAACTGGGCCAAAAATGGGTCAGAAAAGAAAAAAAAATGCTTATAATTACTTGAATGCGGAAGAGAGTGTTTTAGAAAGAGCCCAAAACGGCTTTAAAAGGGTTAGATGTATGCAAAAATGGGTTAGAAATGGCCAAAAACGCCTTAAAATGGGATAGAAATAGTGAAAAATGGCTTAAAATGTGTTAGAAGTGTGTAAAAATGGTTTAGATAAACCCCAAAATGGTTTAAATCGTGTGAGCAATGGGCAAAAAATGAGTTAGAAAAGGAAAGAAAAATGGCTTAAACCAGGTTGAAAGTCAGAAAAAATGGTGTAGAAAGACCCAAACGTGGCTTTAAAAGGGCTAGAGATGAGCAGAAATGGGTTAGAAATGGCAAAGAATGGCTAAAAAGAGGTTAGAGATGTGCCAGAAATGGTTAGAAATGGCCAAAACTGCTTTAAAGCAGGTTAGAGATGTGCAAAAATGGGCTAGAAATGGCCAAAAATGGATTCAAGCAGGTAAGAAATGGGGAAAAGTTGGTTAGAAAGGAAATAGAAAAAACCTTCAAACGAGTGGAAAGTGGGCAAAAATCGTTCAGGTAGAGCAAAAAAAGGCTTAAAAAGGGTTAGAGCTGAGGAAAATTGGGTTATAAATGGCCAAAAGCGGCTTAAAGGTGGTTAGATAGGGGTAAAACTGGGGTAGGAATGGCCAAAAATTGCTTAAAATGGGTTAGAAGTTTGCAAAACTGTGCTAGAAATGGCCCAGAAGGTTTAAATTGGGACAGAAATGGTGAAAAATGGCTTAAAATGCGTTAGGAGTGAGCAAAAATGGGTTAGAAATGGCAAAAAATGGCTTAAAAGGGCTTATAGATGTGCCAAAAATGGTTGGAAATGGCCAAAAATGCTTTAAAGCAGGTTAGAGATGTGTAAAAGTGGTTAGAAATGGCCTAAAATGGATTAAAGCGGGTAATAATTGGGAGAAACTGTGTTAGAAACTGAAGAAAAAAAAGCTTAATAAGAGTTGAAGGAGGGCAAAAATGGTTAAGGTATAGCCAAAAAAGGCTTAAAAAGGGTTAGAGATATGCAAAAACTGGGATAGAAATGGCCAAAAAGGCTTTAAAGCAGGTTAGAGATGTGCAAAAACTGGTCAGAAATGGCCAAAAATGGATTAAAGCGGGAGAGAAATGGGAAAAACTGCATTAGAAACAGAAAAAAAGCATTAAAAGTTTTGAATGAGGGAAAAAATGGTGAAGATATAGCCCAAAAAGGCTTAAATAGGATTAGAGATGTGCAAAAATGGGATAGAAATGGCCAAAAACTCTTTAAAATGTGTTAGAAATGGAGAAAAATGGGTTAGAAATGGATAAAAAATGGATAAGAAATGGCCAAAAGTAGCTTAAAAGGGGTTAGAGATGTGCAAAAATGAGTTAGAAATGGCCAAGAATGGCATAAAACAGGTTAAGAATGGCCAAAATTGGGTTAGAAATGGCCAAAAAGGCTTTAAAGCAGGTAAGAGATGTGTAAAAAAAAAAAATAATAAAATGGTTAGAAGTGGCAAAAAATGGATTAAAGATGGTGAGAAATGCAGAAAACTGGGTTAGAAACGGAAAAAAAAAATAGCATAAACCGTGTTGAAAGTGGGGAGAAATGGTTTAGAAAGAACCAAAAATGGCTTTAAAAGGGTTAGAGATTTGCAAAAATGGAATAGAAATGGCCAAAATTTATTTAAAAAGCCTCAAAAATGGACAAAAATGCATTAGAAATGGACAAAACCGGCTTAAAAGGGTTAGAGGTACGCGAGAACGGTTTAGAAAAAGCCAAATTAGGCTTAAAAGGGGCTAGAGATGAGCAAAAAAGGGTTAGAAATGGCCAAAAATAGCTTAAAAGGGTTAGATATAGCCAAAAAAGGGTTAAAATGGGTTAGTAGTGGGTAAAAAAGGGTTAGATGTAGCCGAAAATGGCATAAAACGTGTGAGAACTGGGCCAAAAATGGGTCAGAAAAGAAAAAAAAATGCTTATAATTACTTGAATGCGGAAGAGAGTGTTTTAGAAAGAGCCAAAACGGCTTTAAAAGGGTTAGATGTATGCAAAAATGGGTTACAAATGGCCAAAAACGCCTTAAAATGGGATAGAAATAGTGAAAAATGGCTTAAAATGTGTTAGAAGTGTGTAAAAATGGTTTAGATAAACCCCAAAATGGTTTAAATCGTGTGAGCAATGGGCAAAAAATGAGTTAGAAAAGGAAAGAAAAATGGCTTAAACCAGGTTGAAAGTCAGAAAAAATGGTGTAGAAAGACCCAAACGTGGCTTTAAAAGGGCTAGAGATGAGCAGAAATGGGTTAGAAATGGCAAAGAATGGCTTAAAAGAGGTTAGAGATGTGCCAGAAATGGTTAGAAATGGCCAAAACTGCTTTAAAGCAGGTTAGAGATGTGCAAAAATGGGCTAGAAATGGCCAAAAATGGATTCAAGCAGGTAAGAAATGGGGAAAAGTTGGTTAGAAATGAAATAGAAAAAACCTTCAAACGAGTGGAAAGTTGGCAAAAATCGTTCAGGTAGAGCAAAAAAAGGCTTAAAAAGGGTTAGAGCTGAGGAAAATTGGGTTATAAATGGCCAAAAGCGGCTTAAAGGTGGTTAGATAGGGGTAAAACTGGGGTAGGAATGGCCAAAAATTGCTTAAAATGGGTTAGAAGTTTGCAAAACTGTGCTAGAAATGGCCCAAAAGGTTTAAATTGGGATAGAAATGGTGAAAAATGGCTTAAAATGCGTTAGGAGTGAGCAAAAATGGGTTAGATATAGCCGAAAACGGTTTAAATCGTGTGAGAAACAGGCAAAAAATGAGTTAGAAAAGAACTAAAAATGGCTTAAAACGGGTTGAGAGCGAGAAAACATCGTGTAGAAAGAGGCAAAAATGGCTTTAAAAGGGTTAGAGATGTGCAAAAATGGGTTAGAAATGGCAAAAAAATGGCTTAAAAGGGCTTATAGATGTGCCAAAAATGGTTGGAAATGGCCAAAAATGCTTTAAAGCAGGTTAGAGATGTGTAAAAGTGGGTTAGAAATGGCCTAAAATGGATTAAAGCGGGTAATAATTGGGAGAAACTGTTTTAGAAACTGAAAAAAAAAAAAAAGCTTAATAAGAGTTGAAGGAGGGCAAAAATGGTTAAGGTATAGCCAAAAAAGGCTTAAAAAGGGTTAGAGATATGCAAAAACTGGGATAGAAATGGCCAAAAAGGCTTTAAAGCAGGTTAGAGATGTGCAAAAACTGGTCAGAAATGGCCAAAAAAGGATTAAAGCGGGAGAGAAATGGGAAAAACTGCATTAGAAACAGAAAAAAAGCATAAAAAGTTTTGAATGAGGGAAAAAATGGTGAAGATATAGCCCAAAAAGGCTTAAAAAGGATTAGAGATGTGCAAAAATGGGATAGAAATGGCCAAAAACTCTTTAAAATGTGTTAGAAATGGAGAAAAATGGGTTACAAATGGACAAAAAATGGATAAGAAATGGCCAAAAGTAGCTTAAAAGGGGTTAGAGATGTGCAAAAATGAGTTAGAAATGGCCAAGAATGGCATAAAACAGGTTAAGAATGGCCAAAATTGGGTTAGAAATGGCCAAAAAGGCTTTAAAGCAGGTAAGAGATGTGTAAAAAAAATAAAAAAAAAAAATGGTTAGAAGTGGCAAAAAATGGATTAAAGATGGTGAGAAATGCAGAAAACTGGGTTAGAAACAGAAAAAAAAATAGCATAAACCGTGTTGAAAGTGGGGAGAAATGGTTTAGAAAGAACCAAAAATGGCTTTAAAAGGGTTAGAGATTTGCAAAAATGGAATAGAAATGGCCAAAATTTATTTAAAAAGCCTCAAAAATGGACAAAAAATGCATTAGAAATGGCCAAAACCGGCTTAAAAGGGTTAGAGGTATGCGAGAACGGTTTAGAAAAAGCCAAAATTGGCTTAAAAGGGGCTAGAGATGAGCAAAAAAGGGTTAGAAATGGCCAAAAATAGCTTAAAATGGGTTAGATATAGCCAAAAAAGGGTTAAAATGGGTTAGTAGTGGGTAAAAAAGGGTTAGATGTAGCCGAAAATGGCATAAAACGTGTGAGAACTGGGCCAAAAATGGGTCAGAAAAGAAAAAAAAATGCTTATAATTACTTGAATGCAGAAGAAAGTGTTTTAGAAAGAGCCCAAAACGGCTTTAAAAGGGTTAGATGTATGCAAAAATGGGTTACAAATGGCCAAAAACGCCTTAAAATGGGATAGAAATAGTGAAAAATGGCTTAAAATGTGTTAGAAGTGTGTAAAAATGGTTTAGATAAACCCCAAAATGGTTTAAATCGTGTGAGCAATGGGCAAAAAATGAGTTAGAAAAGGAAAGAAAAATGGCTTAAACCAGGTTGAAAGTCAGAAAAAATGGTGTAGAAAGACCCAAACGTGGCTTTAAAAGGGCTAGAGATGAGCAGAAATGGGTTAGAAATGGCAAAGAATGGCTTAAAAGAGGTTAGAGATGTGCCAGAAATGGTTAGAAATGGCCAAAACTGCTTTAAAGCAGGTTAGAGATGTGCAAAAATGGGCTAGAAATGGCCAAAAATGGATTCAAGCAGGTAAGAAATGGGAAAAGTTGGTTAGAAAGGAAATAGAAAAAACCTTCAAACGAGTGGAAAGTTGGCAAAAGTCGTTCAGGTAGAGCAAAAAAAGGCTTAAAAAGGGTTAGAGCTGAGGAAAAATGGGTTATAAATGGCCAAAAGCGGCTTAAAGGTGGTTAGATAGGGGTAAAACTGGGGTAGGAATGGCCAAAAATTGCTTAAAATGGGTTAGAAGTTTGCAAAACTGTGCTAGAAATGGCCCAAAAGGTTTAAATTGGGATAGAAATGGTGAAAAATGGCTTAAAATGCGTTAGGAGTGAGCAAAAATGGGTTAGATATAGCCGAAAACGGTTTAAATCGTGTGAGAAACAGGCAAAAAATGAGTTAGAAAAGAACTAAAAATGGCTTAAAACGGGTTGAGAGCGAGAAAACATCGTGTAGAAAGAGGCAAAAATGGCTTTAAAAGGGTTAGAGATGTGCAAAAATGGGTTAGAAATGGCAAAAAATGGCTTAAAAGGGCTTATAGATGTGCCAAAAATGGTTGGAAATGGCCAAAAATGCTTTAAAGCAGGTTAGAGATGTGTAAAAGTGGGTTAGAAATGGCCTAAAATGGATTAAAGCGGGTAATAATTGGGAGAAACTGTTTTAGAAACTGAAAAAAAAAAAAGCTTAATAAGAGTTGAAGGAGGGCAAAAATGGTTAAGGTATAGCCAAAAAAGGCTTAAAAAGGGTTAGAGATATGCAAAAACTGGGATAGAAATGGCCTAAAAGGCTTTAAAGCAGGTTAGAGATGTGCAAAAACTGGTCAGAAATGGCCAAAAATGGATTAAAGCGGGAGAGAAATGGGAAAAACTGCATTAGAAACAGAAAAAAAGCATAAAAAGTTTTGAATGAGGGAAAAAATGGTGAAGATATAGCCCAAAAAGGCTTAAAAAGGATTAGAGATGTGCAAAAATGGGATAGAAATGGCCAAAAACTCTTTAAAATGTGTTAGAAATGGAGAAAAATGGGTTAGAAATGGACAAAAAATGGATAAGAAATGGCCAAAAGTAGCTTAAAAGGGGTTAGAGATGTGCAAAAATGAGTTAGAAATGGCCAAGAATGGCATAAAACAGGTTAAGAATGGCCAAAATTGGGTTAGAAATGGCCAAAAAGGCTTTAAAGCAGGTAAGAGATGTGTAAAAAAAAAAAAAAAAATAAAATGGTTAGAAGTGGCAAAAAATGGATTAAAGATGGTGAGAAATGCAGAAAACTGGGTTAGAAACAGGAAAAAAAATAGCATAAACCGTGTTGAAAGTGGGGAGAAATGGTTTAGAAAGAACCAAAAATGGCTTTAAAAGGGTTAGAGATTTGCAAAAATGGAATAGAAATGGCCAAAATTTATTTAAAAAGCCTCAAAAATGGACAAAAAATGCATTAGAAATGGCCAAAACCGGCTTAAAAGGGTTAGAGGTATGCGAGAACGGTTTAGAAAAAGCCAAAATTGGCTTAAAAGGGGCTAGAGATGAGCAAAAAAGGGTTAGAAATGGCCAAAAATAGCTTAAAATGGGTTAGATATAGCCAAAAAAGGGTTAAAATGGGTTAGTAGTGGGTAAAAAAGGGTTAGATGTAGCCGAAAATGGCATAAAACGTGTGAGAACTGGGCCAAAAATGGGTCAGAAAAGAAAAAAAATGCTTATAATTACTTGAATGCAGAAGAAAGTGTTTTAGAAAGAGCCCAAAACGGCTTTAAAAGGGTTAGATGTATGCAAAAATGGGTTACAAATGGCCAAAAACGCCTTAAAATGGGATAGAAATAGTGAAAAATGGCTTAAAATGTGTTAGAAGTGTGTAAAATGGTTTAGATAAACCCCAAAATGGTTTAAATCGTGTGAGCAATGGGCAAAAAATGAGTTAGAAAAGGAAAGAAAAATGGCTTAAACCAGGTTGAAAGTCAGAAAAAATGGTGTAGAAAGACCCAAACGTGGCTTTAAAAGGGCTAGAGATGAGCAGAAATGGGTTAGAAATGGCAAAGAATGGCTTAAAAGAGGTTAGAGATGTGCCAGAAATGGTTAGAAATGGCCAAAACTGCTTTAAAGCAGGTTAGAGATGTGCAAAAATGGGCTAGAAATGGCCAAAAATGGATTCAAGTGGGTAAAGAAATGGGGAAAACTGGGTTAGAAACAGAAAAAAACTAGCTTAAAACGGGTGGAAAGTGGGCAAAAATGGTTTAGAATGAGTCAAAAATGCATTAAAAGGGTTCTAGACACGCAAAAATGGCATAGAAATGGCCAAAAATGATTTAAAACGGGTTAGAAATGGACAAAAATTGGATTAGAAATGGCCAAAACCGGTTTAAAAAGGGTTAGAGGTAAGCAGAGATGAGTGAGAAATAGCCAAAACCAGCTTAAAAAAGGTTAGAGATGTGCAAAAATGGGTCAGAAATGACCAAAGCTGGCTTAAAATGGGTTAGAAACGGCCAAAAAAGCTTTAAAGCGGGTTAGAGATGTGCGAAAACGGGTTAGAAATGGCCTAAGTTGGCCAAAAGCGGGTTAGAAATGGCCAAAAAGGCTTTAAAGCAGGTTAGAGATGTGTGTGCAATGGTTAGAAATGGCAAAAATGGGTTAAAGCAGGTAAGAAATGGGGAAAAGTTGGTTAGAAAGGAAATAGAAAAAACCTTCAAACGAGTGGAAAGTTGGCAAAAATCGTTCAGGTAGAGCAAAAAAATGTGTTAGAAATGGAGAAAAATGGGTTAGAAATGGACAAAAAATGGATAAGAAATGGCCAAAAGTAGCTTAAAAGGGGTTAGAGATGTGCAAAAATGAGTTAGAAATGGCCAAGAATGGCATAAAACAGGTTAAGAATGGCCAAAATTGGGTTAGAAATGGCCAAAAAGGCTTTAAAGCAGGTAAGAGATGTGTAAAAAAAAATAAAAAATAAAATGGTTAGAAGTGGCAAAAAATGGATTAAAGATGGTGAGAAATGCAGAAAACTGGGTTAGAAACAGAAAAAAAAATAGCATAAACCGTGTTGAAAGTGGGGAGAAATGGTTTAGAAAGAACCAAAAATGGCTTTAAAAGGGTTAGAGATTTGCAAAAATGGAATAGAAATGGCCAAAATTTATTTAAAAAGCCTCAAAAATGGACAAAAAATGCATTAGAAATGGCCAAAACCGGCTTAAAAGGGTTAGAGGTATGCGAGAACGGTTTAGAAAAAGCCAAAATTGGCTTAAAAGGGGCTAGAGATGAGCAAAAAAGGGTTAGAAATGGCCAAAAATAGCTTAAAATGGGTTAGATATAGCCAAAAAAGGGTTAAAATGGGTTAGTAGTGGGTAAAAAAGGGTTAGATGTAGCCGAAAATGGCATAAAACGTGTGAGAACTGGGCCAAAAATGGGTCAGAAATGAAAAAAAAATGCTTATAATTAGTTGAATGCAGAAGAAAGTGTTTTAGAAAGAGCCCAAAACGGCTTTAAAAGGGTTAGATGTATGCAAAAATGGGTTACAAATGGCCAAAAACGCCTTAAAATGGGATAGAAATAGTGAAAAATGGCTTAAAATGTGTTAGAAGTGTGTAAAAATGGTTTAGATAAATCCAAAAATGGTTTAAATCGTGTGAGCAATGGGCAAAAAATGAGTTAGAAAAGGAAAGAAAAATGGCTTAAACCAGGTTGAAAGTCAGAAAAAATGGTGTAGAAAGACCCAAACGTGTCTTTAAAAGGGCTAGAGATGAGCAGAAATGGGTTAGAAATGGCAAAGAATGGCTTAAAAGAGGTTAGAGATGTGCCAGAAATGGTTAGAAATGGCCAAAACTGCTTTAAAGCAGGTTAGAGATGTGCAAAAATGGGCTAGAAATGGCCAAAAATGGATTCAAGTGGGTAAAGAAATGGGGAAAACTGGGTTAGAAACAGAAAAAAAACTAGCTTAAAACGGGTGGAAAGTGGGCAAAAATGGTTTAGAATGAGTAAAAAATGCATTAAAAGGGTTCTAGACATGCAAAAATGGGATAGAAATGGCCAAAAATGATTTAAAACGGGTTAGAAATGGACAAAAATTGGATTAGAAATGGCCAAAACCGGTTTAAAAAGGGTTAGAGGTAAGCAGAGATGAGTGAGAAATAGCCAAAACCAGCTTAAAAAAGGTTAGAGATGTGCAAAAATGGGTCAGAAATGACCAAAGCTGGCTTAAAATGGGTTAGAAACGGCCAAAAAAGCTTTAAAGCGGGTTAGAGATGTGCAAAAACGGGTTAGAAATGGCCTAAGTTGGCCAAAAGCGGGTTAGAAATGGCCAAAAAGGCTTTAAAGCAGGTTAGAGATGTGTGTGCAATGGTTAGAAATGGCAAAAATGGGTTAAAGCAGGTAAGAAATGGGGAAAAGTTGGTTAGAAAGGAAATAGAAAAAACCTTCAAACGAGTGGAAAGTTGGCAAAAATCGTTCAGGTAGAGCAAAAAAAGGCTTAAAAAGGGTTAGAGCTGAGGAAAAATGGTTATAAATGGCCAAAAGCGGCTTAAAGGTGGTTAGATAGGGGTAAAACTGGGGTAGGAATGGCCAAAAATTGCTTAAAATGGGTTAGAAGTTTGCAAAACTGTGCTAGAAATGGCCCAAAAGGTTTAAATTGGGATAGAAATGGTGAAAAATGGCTTAAAATGCGTTAGGAGTGAGCAAAAATGGGTTAGATATAGCCGAAAACGGTTTAAATCGTGTGAGAAACAGGCAAAAAATGAGTTAGAAAAGAACTAAAAATGGCTTAAAACGGGTTGAGAGCGAGAAAACATCGTGTAGAAAGAGGCAAAAATGGCTTTAAAAGGGTTAGAGATGTGAAAAAATGGGTTAGAAATGGCAAAAAATGGCTTAAAAGGGCTTATAGATGTGCCAAAAATGGTTGGAAATGGCCAAAAATGCTTTAAAGCAGGTTAGAGATGTGTAAAAGTGGGTTAGAAATGGCCAAAAATGGATTAAAGCGGGTAATAATTGGGAGAAACTGTGTTAGAAACTGAAAAAAAAAAAAAAAGCAGCTTAATAAGAGTTGAAGGAGGGCAAAAATGGTTAAGGTATAGCCAAAAAAGGCTTAAAAAGGGTAAGAGATATGCAAAAACTGGGATAGAAATGGCCAAAAAGGCTTTAAAGCAGGTTAGAGATGTGCAAAAACTGGTCAGAAATGGCCAAAAATGGATTAAAGCGGGAGAGAAATGGGAAAAACTGCATTAGAAACAGAAAAAAAGCATAAAAAGTTTTGAATGAGGGAAAAAATGGTGAAGATATAGCCCAAAAAGGCTTAAATAGGATTAGAGATGTGCAAAAATGGGATAGAAATGGCCAAAAACTCTTTAAAATGTGTTAGAAATGGAGAAAAATGGGTTAGAAATGGATAAAAAATGGATAAGAAATGGCCAAAAGTAGCTTAAAAGGGGTTAGAGATGTGCAAAAATGAGTTAGAAATGGTCAAGAATGGCATAAAACAGGTTAAGAATGGCCAAAAATGTTAGTTCTTTTCTAACTCATTTTTTGCCTGTTTCTCACACGATTTAAACCGTTTTCGGCTATATCTAACCCATTTTTGCTCACTCCTAACGCATTTTAAGCCATTTTTCACCATTTCTGTCCCAATTTAAACCTTTTGGGCCATTTCTAGCACAGTTTTGCAAACTTCTAACCCATTTTAAGCAATTTTGGCCATTCCTACCCCAGTTTTTACCCCTATCTAACCACCTTTAAGCCGCTTTTGGCCATTTATAATCCAATTTTCCTCAGCTCTAACCCTTTTTAAGCCTTTTTTTGCTCTACCTGAACGATTTTTGCCAACTTTCCACTCGTTTGAAGGTTTTTTCTCTTCCCTTTCTAACCAACTTTTCCCCATTTCTTACCTGCTTTAACCCATTTTTGCCATTTCTAACCATTGCACACACATCTCTAACCTGCTTTAAAGCCTTTTTGGCCATTTCTAACCCGCTTTTGGCCAACTTAGGCCATTTCTAACCCGTTTTTGCACATCTCTAACCCGCTTTAAAGCTTTTTTGGCCGTTTCTAACCCGTTTTAAGCCAGCTTTGGTCATTTCTGACCCATTTTTGCACATCTCTAACCTTTTTTAAGCCGGTTTTGGCTATTTCTCACTCATCTCTGCTTACCTCTAACCCTTTTTAAACCGGTTTTGGCCATTTCTAATCCAATTTTTGTCCATTTCTAACCCGGTTTAAATCATTTTTGGCCATTTCTATCCCATTTTTGCGTGTCTAGAACCCTTTTTATGCATTTTTGACTCATTCTAAACCATTTTTGCCCACTTTCCACCCGTTTTAAGCTAGTTTTTTTCTGTTTCTAACCCAGTTTTCCCCATTTCTTTACCCACTTGAATCCATTTTTGGCCATTTCTAGCCCATTTTTGCACATCTCTAACCTGCTTTAAAGCAGTTTTGGCCATTTCTAACCATTTCTGGCACATCTCTAACCTCTTTTAAGCCATTCTTTGCCATTTCTAACCCATTTCTGCTCATCTCTAGCCCTTTTAAAGCCACGTTTGGGTCTTTCTACACCATTTTTTCTGACTTTCAACCTGGTTTAAGCCATTTTTCTTTCCTTTTCTAACTCATTTTTTGCCCATTGCTCACACGATTTAAACCATTTTGGGGTTTATCTAAACCATTTTTACACACTTCTAACACATTTTAAGCCATTTTTCACTATTTCTATCCCATTTTAAGGCGTTTTGGCCATTTGTAACCCATTTTTGCATACATCTAACCCTTTTAAAGCCGTTTTGGGCTCTTTCTAAAACACTCTCTTCCGCATTCAAGTAATTATAAGCATTTTTTTTTCTTTTCTGACCCATTTTTGGCCCAGTTCTCACACGTTTTATGCCATTTTCGGCTACATCTAACCCTTTTTTACCCACTACTAACCCATTTTAACCCTTTTTTGGCTATATCTAACCCATTTTAAGCTATTTTTGGCCATTTCTAACCCTTTTTTGCTCATCTCTAGCCCCTTTTAAGCCTAATTTGGCTTTTTCTAAACCGTTCTCGCATACCTCTAACCCTTTTAAGCCGGTTTTGGCCATTTCTAATGCATTTTTTGTCCATTTTTGAGGCTTTTTAAATAAATTTTGGCCATTTCTATTCCATTTTTGCAAATCTCTAACCCTTTTAAAGCCATTTCTGGTTCTTTCTAAACCATTTCTCCCCACTTTCAACACGGTTTATGCTATTTTTTTTTTCCGTTTCTAACCCAGTTTTCTGCATTTCTCACCATCTTTAATCCATTTTTTTGCCACTTCTAACCATTTTTTTTTTTTTTTTTTTTTTGCACATCTCTTACCTGCTTTAAAGCCTTTTTGGCCATTTCTAACCCATTTTTGGCCATTCTTAACCTGTTTTATGCCATTCTTGGCCATTTCTAACTCATTTTTGCACATCTCTAACCCCTTTTAAGCTACTTTTGGCCATTTCTTATCCATTTTTTGTCCATTTCTAACCCATTTTTCTCCATTTCTAACACATTTTAAAGAGTTTTTGGCCATTTCTATCCCATTTTTGCACATCTCTAATCCTTTTTAAGCCTTTTTGGGCTATATCTTCACCATTTTTTCCCTCATTCAAAACTTTTTATGCTTTTTTTCTGTTTCTAATGCAGTTTTTCCCATTTCTCTCCCGCTTTAATCCTTTTTTGGCCATTTCTGACCAGTTTTTGCACATCTCTAACCTGCTTTAAAGCCTTTTTGGCCATTTCTATCCCAGTTTTTGCATATCTCTAACCCTTTTTAAGCCTTTTTTGGCTATACCTTAACCATTTTTGCCCTCCTTCAACTCTTATTAAGCTTTTTTTTCTTCAGTTTCTAACACAGTTTTCTCCAATTATTACCCGCTTTAATCCATTTTAGGCCATTTCTAACCCACTTTTACACATCTCTAACCTGCTTTAAAGCATTTTTGGCCATTTCCAACCATTTTTGGCACATCTATAAGCCCTTTTAAGCCATTTTTTGCCATTTCTAACCCATTTTTGCACATCTCTAACCCTTTTAAAGCCATTTTTGCCTCTTTCTACACGATGTTTTCTCGCTCTCAACCCGTTTTAAGCCATTTTTAGTTCTTTTCTAACTCATTTTTTGCCTGTTTCTCACACGATTTAAACCGTTTTCGGCTATATCTAACCCATTTTTGCTCACTCCTAACGCATTTTAAGCCATTTTTCACCATTTCTGTCCCAATTTAAACCTTCTGGGCCATTTCTAGCACAGTTTTGCAAA
>NW_027069410.1:0-55742 GCF_037157495.1 Lathamus discolor | reverse complement strand
TCTCTATAGGGTTCCTAGGGTCTCTATAGGGTCCCTAGGGTCTCTATAGTGTCTCTATAGGGTCTCTATAGGGTCCCTAGGGTCTCTGTAGGGTCTCTATAGGGTCTCTATAGGGTTCCTAGGGTCTCTATAGGGTCCCTAGGGTCTCTATAGGGTCTCTAGGGTCACTATAGGGACACTATAGGGTTCCCCAGGGTCTATATAGGGTCTCTATAGGGTTCCTAGGGACTCTATAGGTTCCCTAGGGTCTCTATAGGGTCTCTAGGGCCTCTATAGGGTCTCTATAGGGCCTCTAGTGTCTCTATAGGGTCTCTATAGGGTCCCTAGGGTCTCTATAGGGTCTCTATAGGGTCCCTAGGGTCTCTCTAGGGTCTCTAGGGTCTCTCTAGGGTCTCTATAGGGTCTCTAGGGTCTCTATACGGTATCTATAGGGTCTCTAGGGCCTCTATAGGGTCTCTATAGGGTCCCTAGGGTCTCTATAGGGTCTCTATAGGGTTCCTAGGGTCTCTATAGGGTCTCTATAGGGTCTCTAGGGCCTCTATAGGGTCTCTATAGGGTCCCTAGGGTCTCTATAGGGTCTCTATAGGGTTCCTAGGGTCTCTATAGGGTCCCTAGGGTCTCTATAGTGTCTCTAGGGTCTCTCTAGGGTCTCTATAGGGTCTCTAGGGTCTCTCTAGGGTGTCTATAGTGTCTCTAGGGTCTCTATAGGGTCTCTATAGGGTTCCTAGGGTCTCTATAGGGTCCCTAGGGTCTCTATAGGGTCTCTAGGGTCTCTCTAGGGTCTCTGTAGGGTCTCTAGGGTCTCTCTAGGGTCTCTATAGGGTCCCTAGGGTCTCTATAGGGTCTCTATAGGGTCTCTATAGGGTCTTTAGTGTCTCTATAGGGTCTCTATAGGGTCCCTAGGGTCTCTATAGGGTCTCTATAGGGTTCCTACGGTCTCTATAGGGTCCCTAGGGTCTCTATAGGTTCTCTAGGGTCTCTATAGTGTCTCTATAGGGTCTCTAGTGTCTCTATAGGGTCTCTATAGGGTCCCTAGGGTCTCTATAGGGTCTCTATAGGGTTCCTAGGGTCTCTGTAGGGTTCCTAGGGTCTCTATAGGGTCTCTATAGGGTTCCTAGGGTCTCTATAGGGTCTCTGGGGTCTCTCTAGGGTCTCTATAGGGTCTCTTGGGTCTCTATAGGGTCTCTAGTGTCTCTATAGGGTCTCTATAGGGTTCCTAGGGTCTCTATAGGGTCTCTATAGGGTTCCTAGTGTCTCTATAGGGTCTCTATAGGGTCTCTAGGGTCTCTCTAGGGTCTCTATAGGGTCTCTAGGGTCTCTATAGGGTCTCTATAGGGTCCCTAGGGTCTCTATAGGGTCTCTATATGTTTCCTAGGGTCTCTATAGGGTCTCTATAGGGTCTCTAGTGTCTCTATAGGGTCTCTATAGGGTCCCTAGGGTCTCTATAGGGTCTCTATAGGGTCTCTATAGGGTTCCTAGGGTCTCTATAGGGTCCCTAGGGTCTCTATAGGGTCTCTAGGGTCACTATAGGGACACTATAGGGTCCCCAGGGTCTATATAGGGTCTCTATAGGGTTCCTAGGGGACTCTATAGGTTCCCTAGGGTCTCTATAGGGTCTCTAGGGCCTCTATAGGGTCTCTATAGGGCCTCTAGTGTCTCTATAGGGTCTCTATAGGGTCCCTAGGGTCTCTATAGGGTCTCTATAGGGTCCCTAGGGTCTCTCTAGGGTCTCTAGGGTCTCTCTAGGGTCTCTATAGGGTCTCTAGGGTCTCTATACGGTCTCTATAGGGTCTCTAGGGCCTCTATAGGGTCTCTATAGGGTCCCTAGGGTCTCTATAGGGTCTCTATAGGGTTCCTAGTGTCTCTATAGGGTCTCTATAGGGTCTCTAGGGCCTCTATAGGGTCTCTATAGGGTCCCTAGGGTCTCTATAGGGTCTGTATAGGGTTCCTAGGGTCTCTATAGGGTCCCTAGGGTCTCTATAGTGTCTCTAGGGTCTCTCTAGGGTCTCTATAGGGTCTCTAGGGTCTCTCTAGGGTGTCTATAGTGTCTCTAGGGTCTCTATAGGGTCTCTATAGGGTTCCTAGGGTCTCTATAGGGTCCCTAGGTTCTCTATAGGGTCTCTAGGGTCTCTCTAGGGTCTCTGTAGGGTCTCTAGGGTCTCTCTAGGGTCTCTATAGGGTCCCTAGGGTCTCTATAGGGTCTCTATAGGGTCTCTATAGGGTCTTTAGTGTCTCTATAGGGTCTCTATAGGGTCCCTAGGGTCTCTATAGGGTCTCTATAGGGTTCCTACGGTCTCTATAGGGTCCCTAGGGTCTCTATAGGTTCTCTAGGGTCTCTATAGTGTCTCTATAGGGTCTCTAGTGTCTCTATAGGGTCTCTATAGGGTCCCTAGGGTCTCTATAGGGTCTCTATAGGGTTCCTAGGGTCTCTGTAGGGTTCCTAGGGTCTCTATAGGGTCTCTATAGGGTTCCTAGGGTCTCTATAGGGTCTCTGGGGTCTCTCTAGGGTCTCTATAGGGTCTCTTGGGTCTCTATAGGGTCTCTAGTGTCTCTATAGGGTCTCTATAGGGTTCCTAGGGTCTCTATAGGGTCTCTATAGGGTTCCTAGTGTCTCTATAGGGTCTCTATAGGGTCTCTAGGGTCTCTCTAGGATCTCTATAGGGTCTCTAGGGTCTCTATAGGGTCTCTATAGGGTCCCTAGGGTCTCTATAGGGTCTCTATATGTTTCCTAGGGTCTCTATAGGGTCTCTATAGGGTCTCTAGTGTCTCTATAGGGTCTCTATAGGGTCCCTAGGGTCTCTATAGGGTCTCTATAGGGTCTCTATAGGGTTCCTAGGGTCTCTACAGGGTCCCTAGGGTCTCTATAGGGTCTCTAGGGTCACTATAGGGACTCTATGGGGTCCCTAGGGTCTCTATAGGGTCTCTATAGGGTTCCTAGGGTCTCTATAGGGTTCCTAGGGTCTCTATAGTGTCTCTATAGGGTCTCTTGGGCCTCTATAGGGTCTCTATAGGGTCCCTAGGGTCTCTATAGGGTCTCTATAGGGTTCCTAGGGTCTCTATAGGGTCCCTAGGGTCTCTATTGTGTCTCTAGGGTCTCTCTAGGTTCTCTATAGGGTGTCTAGGGTCTCTCTAGGGTGTCTATAGGGGTCTCTAGGGTCTCTATAGGTTCTCTATAGGGTTCCTAGGGTCTCTATAGGGTCCCTAGGGTCTCTATAGGGTCTCTAGGGTCTCTCTAGGGTCTCTGTAGGGTCTCTAGGGTCTCTCTAGGGTCTCTATAGGGTTTCTAGGGTCTCTATAGGGTCTCTATAGGGTCTCTAGGGTCTCTATAGGGTCTCTATAGGGTCCCTAGGGTCTCTATAGGGTCTCTATAGGGTTCCTAGAGTCTCTATAGGGTCCCTAGGGTCTCTATAGGGTCTCTAAGGTCTCTCTAGTGTCTCTATAGGGTCTCTAGGGTCTCTATAGGGTCTCTATAGGGTCCCTAGGGTCTCTATAGGGTATCTATAGGGTTCCTAGGGTCTCTATATGGTCTCTATAGGGTCTCTATAGGGTCTCTAGTGTCTCTATAGTATCTCTATAGGGTCTCTAGTGCCTCTATTGGGTCTCTATAGGGTCCCTAGGGTCTCTATAGGGTCTCTATAGGGTTCCTAGGGTCTCTATAGGGTCCCTAGGGTCTCTATAGGGTCTCTAGGGTCTCTCTAGGGTCTCTCTAGGGTCTCTGTAGTGTCTCTATAGTGTCTCTATAGGGTTCCTAGGGTCTCTATAGGGTCTCTATAGGGTCTCTAGGGTCTCTATAGGGTCTCTATAGGGTCCCTAGGGTCTCTATAGGGTCTCTATAGGGTTCCTAGGGTCTCTATAGGTTCCCTAGGGACTCTATAGGGTCCCTAGGGTCTCTATAGGGTCTCTATAGGGTCTCTAGTGTCTCTATAGGGTCTCTATAGGGTCCCTAGGGTCTCTATAGGGTCTCTATAGGGTTCCTAGGGTCTCTATAGGGTCTCTAGGGTCTCTCTAGGGTCTCTATAGGGTCTCTTGGGTCTCTATAGGGGTCTCTATAGGGTCCCTAGGGTCTCTATAGGGTCTCTATAGGGTCCCTAGGGGTCTCTATAGGGTCTCTATAGGATCCCTAGTGTCTCTATAGGGTCTCTATAGGGTTCCTAGGGTCTCTATAGGTTCCCTAGGGTCTCTCTAGTGTCTCTGAAGGGTCTCTAGGGCCTCTATAGGGTCTCTATAGGGTCCCTAGGGTCTCTATAGGGTCTCTATAGGGTTCCTAGGGTCTCTATAGGGTCCCTAGGGTCTCTATAGGGTCTCTAGGGTCTCTCTAGGGTCTCTGTAGGGTCTCTAGGGTCTCTCTAGGGTCTCTCTAGGGTCTCTAGGGTCTCTATAGGGTCTCTATAGGGTCCCTAGGGTCTCTATAGGGTCTCTATAGGGTCTCTATACGGTCTCTTGGGTCTCTATAGGGTCTCTATATGGTCCTAGGGTCTCTATAGGGTCTCTATAGGGTTCCTAGGGTCTCTATAGGGTCCCTAGGGTCTCTATAGGGTCTCTAGGGTCTCTATAGTGTCTCTATAGGGTCTCTAGTGTCTCTATAGGGTCTCTATAGGGTCCCTAGGGTCTCTATAGGGTCTCTATAGGGTTCGTAGGGTCTCTATAGGGTCCCTAGGGTCTCTATAGGGTCTCTATAGGGTTCCTAGGGTCTCTATAGGGTCTCTAGGGTCTCTCTAGGGTCTCTATAGGGTCTCTTTGGTCTCTATAGGGTCTCTAGTGTCTCTATAGGATCTCTATAGGGTCCCTAGTGTCTCTATAGGGTCTCTATAGGATCCCTAGGGTCTCTATAGGGTCTCTATAGGGTTCCTAGGGTCTCTATAGGTTCCCTAGAGTCTCTATAGGGTCTCTATAGGGTCTCTAGGGTCTCTATAGGGTCTCTATAGGATCCCTAGGGTCTCTATAGGGTCTCTATAGGGTTCCTAGGGTCTCTATAGGGTTCCTAGGGTCTCTATAGGGTCCGTAGGGTCTCTATAGGGTCTCTATAGGGTTCCTAGGGTCTCTATAGGGTCTCTAGGGTCTCTCTAGGGTGTCTATAGGGTCTCTAGGGTATCTATAGTGTCTCTATAGGGTTCCTAGAGTCTCTATAGGGTCCCTAGGGTCTCTATAGGGTCTCTAAGGTCTCTCTAGTGTCTCTATAGGGTCTCTAGGGTCTCTATAGGGTCTCTATAGGGTCCCTAGGGTCTCTATAGGGTATCTATAGGGTTCCTAGGGTCTCTATATGGTCTCTATAGGGTCTCTATAGGGTCTCTAGTGTCTCTATCGTATCTCTATAGGGTCTCTAGTGCCTCTATTGGGTCTCTATAGGGTCCCTAGGGTCTCTATAGGGTCTCTATAGGGTTCCTAGGGTCTCTATAGGGTCCCTAGGGTCTCTATAGGGTCTCTAGGGTCTCTCTAGGGTCTCTCTAGGGTCTCTGTAGTGTCTCTATAGTGTCTCTATAGGGTTCCTAGGGTCTCTATAGGGTCTCTATAGGGTCTCTAGGGTCTCTATAGGGTCTCTATAGGGTCCCTAGGGTCTCTATAGGGTCTCTATAGGGTTCCTAGGGTCTCTATAGGTTCCCTAGGGACTCTATAGTGTCCCTAGGGTCTCTATAGGGTCTCTATAGGGTCTCTAGTGTCTCTATAGGGTCTCTATAGGGTCCCTAGGGTCTCTATAGGGTCTCTATAGGGTTCCTAGGGTCTCTATAGGGTCTCTAGGGTCTCTCTAGGGTCTCTATAGGGTCTCTTGGGTCTCTATAGGGTCTCTATAGGGTCCCTAGGGTCTCTATAGGGTCTCTATAGGGTCCCTAGGGTCTCTATAGGGTCTCTATAGGATCCCTAGTGTCTCTATAGGGTCTCTATAGGGTTCCTAGGGTCTCTATAGGGTTCCTAGGTTCTCTATAGGTTCCCTAGGGTCTCTCTAGGGTCTCTGTAGGGTCTCTAGGGCCTCTATAGGGTCTCTATAGGGTCCCTAGGGTCTCTATAGGGTCTCTATAGGGTTCCTAGGGTCTCTATAGGGTCCCTAGGGTCTCTATAGGGTCTCTAGGGTCTCTCTAGGGTCTCTGTAGGGTCTCTAGGGTCTCTCTAGGGTCTCTCTAGGGTCTCTAGGGTCTCTATAGGGTCTCTATAGGGTCCCTAGGGTCTCTATAGGGTCTCTATAGGGTCCTAGGGTCTCTATAGGGTCTCTATAGGGTTCCTAGGGTCTCTATAGGGTCCCTAGGGTCTCTATAGGGTCTCTAGGGTCTCTATAGTGTCTCTATAGGGTCTCTAGTGTCTCTATAGGGTCTCTATAGGGTCCCTAGGGTCTCTATAGGGTCTCTATAGGGTTCGTAGGGTCTCTATAGGGTCCCTAGGGTCTCTATAGGGTCTCTGATAGGGTTCCTAGGGTCTCTATAGGGTCTCTAGGGTCTCTCTAGGGTCTCTATAGGGTCTCTTGGGTCTCTATAGGGTCTCTAGTGTCTCTATAGGATCTCTATAGGGTCCCTAGTGTCTCTATAGGGTCTCTATAGGATCCCTAGGGTCTCTATAGGGTCTCTATAGGGTTCCTAGGGTCTCTATAGGTTCCTAGAGTCTCTATAGGGTCTCTATAGGGTCTCTAGGGTCTCTATAGGGTCTCTATAGGATCCCTAGGGTCTCTATAGGGTCTCTATAGGGTTCCTAGGGTCTCTATAGGGTTCCTAGGGTCTCTATAGGGTCCGTAGGGTCTCTATAGGGTCTCTATAGGGTTCCTAGGGTCTCTATAGGGTCTCTAGGGTCTCTCTAGGGTGTCTATAGGGTCTCTAGGGTATCTATAGGTTCTCTATAGGGTCCCTAGAGTCTCTATAGGGTCTCTAGGGTCTCTCTAGGGTCTCTATAGGGTCTCTAGGGTCTCTATAGGGTCTCTATAGGGTCCCTAGGGTCTCTATAGGGTCTCTATAGGGTCTCTATAGGGTCTCTAGGGTCTCTATAGGGTCTCTATAGGGTCCCTAGGGTCTCTATAGGGTCTCTATAGGGTTCCTAGGTTCTCTATAGGGTCCCTAGGGTCTCTATAGGGTCTCTAGGGTCTCTATAGTGTCTCTATAGGGTCTCTAGTGTCTCTATAGGGTCTCTATAGGGTCCCTAGGGTCTCTATAGGGTCTCTATAGGGTTCGTAGGGTCTCTATAGGGTCCCTAGGGTCTCTATAGGGTCTCTATAGGGTTCCTAGGGTCTCTATAGGGTCTCTAGGGTCTCTCTAGGGTCTCTATAGGGTCTCTTGGGTCTCTATAGGGTCTCTAGTGTCTCTATAGGATCTCTATAGGGTCCCTAGTGTCTCTATAGGGTCTCTATAGGATCCCTAGGGTCTCTATAGGGTCTCTATAGGGTTCCTAGGGTCTCTATAGGTTCCCTAGAGTCTCTATAGGGTCTCTATAGGGTCTCTAGGGTCTCTATAGGGTCTCTATAGGATCCCTAGGGTCTCTATAGGGTCTCTATAGGGTTCCTAGGGTCTCTATAGGGTTCCTAGGGTCTCTATAGGGTCCGTAGGGTCTCTATAGGGTCTCTATAGGGTTCCTAGGGTCTCTATAGGGTCTCTAGGGTCTCTCTAGGGTGTCTATAGGGTCTCTAGGGTATCTATAGGGTCTCTATAGGGTTCCTAGAGTCTCTATAGGGTCCCTAGGGTCTCTATAGGGTCTCTAAGGTCTCTCTAGTGTCTCTATAGGGTCTCTAGGGTCTCTATAGGGTCTCTATAGGGTCCCTAGGGTCTCTATAGGGTATCTATAGGGTTCCTAGGGTCTCTATATGGTCTCTATAGGGTCTCTATAGGGTCTCTAGTGTCTCTATAGTATCTCTATAGGGTCTCTAGTGCCTCTATTGGGTCTCTATAGGGTCCCTAGGGTCTCTATAGGGTCTCTATAGGGTTCCTAGGGTCTCTATAGGGTCCCTAGGGTCTCTATAGGGTCTCTAGGGTCTCTCTAGGGTCTCTCTAGGGTCTCTGTAGTGTGTCTATAGTGTCTCTATAGGGTTCCTAGGGTCTCTATAGGGTCTCTATAGGGTCTCTAGGGTCTCTATAGGGTCTCTATAGGGTCCCTAGGGTCTCTATAGGGTCTCTATAGGGTTCCTAGGGTCTCTATAGGTTCCCTAGGGACTCTATAGGGTCCCTAGGTTCTCTATAGGGTCTCTATAGGGTCTCTAGTGTCTCTATAGGGTCTCTATAGGGTCCCTAGGGTCTCTATAGGGTCTCTATAGGGTTCCTAGGGTCTCTATAGGGTCTCTAGGGTCTCTCTAGGGTCTCTATAGGGTCTCTTGGGTCTCTATAGGGTCTCTATAGGGTCCCTAGGGTCTCTATAGGGTCTCTATAGGGTCCCTAGGGTCTCTATAGGGTCTCTATAGGATCCCTAGTGTCTCTATAGGGTCTCTATAGGGTTCCTAGGGTCTCTATAGGTTCCCTAGGGTCTCTCTAGGGTCTCTGTAGGGTCTCTAGGGCCTCTATAGGGTCTCTATAGGGTCCCTAGGGTCTCTATAGGGTCTCTATAGGGTTCCTGGGTCTCTATAGGGTCCCTAGGGTCTCTATAGGGTCTCTAGGGTCTCTCTAGGGTCTCTGTAGGGTCTCTAGGGTCTCTCTAGGGTCTCTCTAGGGTCTCTAGGGTCTCTATAGGGTCTCTATAGGGTCCCTAGGGTCTCTATAGGGTCTCTATAGGGTCCTAGGGTCTCTATAGGGTCTCTATAGGGTTCCTAGGGTCTCTATAGGGTCCCTAGGGTCTCTATAGGGTCTCTAGGGTCTCTATAGTGTCTCTATAGGGTCTCTAGTGTCTCTATAGGGTCTCTATAGGGTCCCTAGGGTCTCTATAGGGGTCTCTATAGGGTTCGTAGGGTCTCTATAGGGTCCCTAGGGTCTCTATAGGGTCCTCTATAGGGTTCCTAGGGTCTCTATAGGGTCTCTAGGGTCTCTCTAGGGTCTCTATAGGGTCTCTTGGGTCTCTATAGGGTCTCTAGTGTCTCTATAGGATCTCTATAGGGGTCCCTAGTGTCTCTATAGGGTCTCTATAGGATCCCTAGGGTCTCTATAGGGTCTCTATAGGGTTCCTAGGGTCTCTATAGGTTCCTAGAGTCTCTATAGGGTCTCTATAGGGTCTCTAGGGTCTCTATAGGGTCTCTATAGGATCCCTAGGGTCTCTATAGGGTCTCTATAGGGTTCCTAGGGTCTCTATAGGGTTCCTAGGGTCTCTATAGGGTCCGTAGGGTCTCTATAGGGTCTCTATAGGGTTCTAGGGTCTCTATAGGGTCTCTAGGGTCTCTCTAGGGTGTCTATAGGGTCTCTAGGGTATCTATAGGTTCTCTATAGGGTCCCTAGAGTCTCTATAGGGTCTCTAGGGTCTCTCTAGGGTCTCTATAGGGTCTCTAGGGTCTCTATAGGGTCTCTATAGGGTCCCTAGGGTCTCTATAGGGTCTCTATAGGGTCTCTATAGGGTCTCTAGGGTCTCTATAGGGTCTCTATAGGGTCCCTAGGGTCTCTATAGGGTCTCTATAGGGTTCCTAGGTTCTCTATAGGGTCCCTAGGGTCTCTATAGGGTCTCTAGGGTCTCTATAGTGTCTCTATAGGGTCTCTAGTGTCTCTATAGGGTCTCTATAGGGTCCCCTAGGGTCTCTATAGGGTCTCTATAGGGTTCGTAGGGTCTCTATAGGGTCCCTAGGGTCTCTATAGGGTCTCTATAGGGTTCCTAGGGTCTCTATAGGGTCTCTAGGGTCTCTCTAGGGTCTCTATAGGGTCTCTTGGGTCTCTATAGGGTCTCTAGTGTCTCTATAGGATCTCTATAGGGTCCCTAGTGTCTCTATAGGGTCTCTATAGGATCCCTAGGGTCTCTATAGGGTCTCTATAGGGTTCCTAGGGTCTCTATAGGTTCCCTAGAGTCTCTATAGGGTCTCTATAGGGTCTCTAGGGTCTCTATAGGGTCTCTATAGGATCCCTAGGGTCTCTATAGGGTCTCTATAGGGTTCCTAGGGTCTCTATAGGGTTCCTAGGGTCTCTATAGGGTCCGTAGGGTCTCTATAGGGTCTCTATAGGGTTCCTAGGGTCTCTATAGGGTCTCTAGGGTCTCTCTAGGGTGTCTATAGGGTCTCTAGGGTATCTATAGGGTCTCTATAGGGTTCCTAGAGTCTCTATAGGGTCCCTAGGGTCTCTATAGGGTCTCTAAGGTCTCTCTAGTGTCTCTATAGGGTCTCTAGGGTCTCTATAGGGTCTCTATAGGGGTCCCTAGGGTCTCTATAGGGTATCTATAGGGTTCCTAGGGTCTCTATATGGTCTCTATAGGGTCTCTATAGGGTCTCTAGTGTCTCTATAGTATCTCTATAGGGTCTCTAGTGCCTCTATTGGGTCTCTATAGGGTCCCTAGGGTCTCTATAGGGTCTCTATAGGGTTCCTAGGGTCTCTATAGGGTCCCTAGGGTCTCTATAGGGTCTCTAGGGTCTCTCTAGGGTCTCTCTAGGGTCTCTGTAGTGTGTCTATAGTGTCTCTATAGGGTTCCTAGGGTCTCTATAGGGTCTCTATAGGGTCTCTAGGGTCTCTATAGGGTCTCTATAGGGTCCCTAGGGTCTCTATAGGGTCTCTATAGGGTTCCTAGGGTCTCTATAGGTTCCCTAGGGACTCTATAGGGTCCCTAGGGTCTCTATAGGGTCTCTATAGGGTCTCTAGTGTCTCTATAGGGTCTCTATAGGGTCCCTAGGGTCTCTATAGGGTCTCTATAGGGTTCCTAGGGTCTCTATAGGGTCTCTAGGGTCTCTCTAGGGTCTCTATAGGGTCTCTTGGGTCTCTATAGGGTCTCTATAGGGTCCCTAGGGTCTCTATAGGGTCTCTATAGGGTCCCTAGGGTCTCTATAGGGTCTCTATAGGATCCCTAGTGTCTCTATAGGGTCTCTATAGGGTTCCTAGGGTCTCTATAGGTTCCCTAGGGTCTCTCTAGGGTCTCTGTAGGGTCTCTAGGGCCTCTATAGGGTCTCTATAGGGTCCCTAGGGTCTCTATAGGGTCTCTATAGGGTTCCTAGGGTCTCTATAGGGTCCCTAGGGTCTCTATAGGGTCTCTAGGGTCTCTCTAGGGTCTCTGTAGGGTCTCTAGGGTCTCTCTAGGGTCTCTCTAGGGTCTCTAGGGTCTCTCTAGGGTCTCTATAGGGTCCCCTAGGGTCTCTATAGGGTCTCTAGGGTCTCTATAGTGTCTCTATAGGGTCTCTAGTGTCTCTATAGGGTCTCTATAGGGTCCCTAGGGTCTCTATAGGGTCTCTATAGGGTTCGTAGGGTCTCTATAGGGTCCCTAGGGTCCTCTATAGGGTCTCTATAGGGTTATAGGGTCTCTATAGGGTTCCTAGGGTCTCTATAGGGTCTCTAGGGTCTCTCTAGGGTCTCTATAGGGTCTCTTGGGTCTCTATAGGGTCTCTAGTGTCTCTATAGGATCTCTATAGGGTCCCTAGTGTCTCTATAGGGTCTCTATAGGATCCCTAGGGTCTCTATAGGGTCTCTATAGGGTTCCTAGGGTCTCTATAGGTTCCCTAGAGTCTCTATAGGGTCTCTATAGGGTCTCTAGGGTCTCTATAGGGTCTCTATAGGATCCCTAGGGTCTCTATAGGGTCTCTATAGGGTCCTAGGGTCTCTATAGGGTTCCTAGGGTCTCTATAGGGTCCGTAGGGTCTCTATAGGGTCTCTATAGGGTTCCTAGGGTCTCTATAGGGTCTCTAGGGTCTCTCTAGGGTGTCTATAGGGTCTCTAGGGTATCTATAGGTTCTCTATAGGGTCCCTAGAGTCTCTATAGGGTCTCTAGGGTCTCTCTAGGGTCTCTATAGGGTCTCTAGGGTCTCTATAGGGTCTCTATAGGGTCCCTAGGGTCTCTATAGGGTCTCTATAGGGTCTCTATAGGGTCTCTAGGGTCTCTATAGGGTCTCTATAGGGTCCCTAGGGTCTCTATAGGGTCTCTATAGGGTTCCTAGGTTCTCTATAGGGTCCCTAGGGTCTCTATAGGGTCTCTAGGGTCTCTATAGTGTCTCTATAGGGTCTCTAGTGTCTCTATAGGGTCTCTATAGGGTCCCTAGGGTCTCTATAGGGTCTCTATAGGGTTCGTAGGGTCTCTATAGGGTCCCTAGGGTCTCTATAGGGTCTCTATAGGGTTCCTAGGGTCTCTATAGGGTCTCTAGGGTCTCTCTAGGGTCTCTATAGGGTCTCTTGGGTCTCTATAGGGTCTCTAGTGTCTCTATAGGATCTCTATAGGGTCCCTAGTGTCTCTATAGGGTCTCTATAGGATCCTAGGGTCTCTATAGGGTCTCTATAGGGTTCCTAGGGTCTCTATAGGTTCCCTAGAGTCTCTATAGGGTCTCTATAGGGTCTCTAGGGTCTCTATAGGGTCTCTATAGGATCCCTAGGGTCTCTATAGGGTCTCTATAGGGTTCCTAGGGTCTCTATAGGGTTCCTAGGGTCTCTATAGGGTCCGTAGGGTCTCTATAGGGTCTCTATAGGGTTCCTAGGGTCTCTATAGGGTCTCTAGGGTCTCTCTAGGGTGTCTATAGGGTCTCTAGGGTATCTATAGGGTCTCTATAGGGTTCCTAGAGTCTCTATAGGGTCCCTAGGGTCTCTATAGGGTCTCTAAGGTCTCTCTAGTGTCTCTATAGGGTCTCTAGGGTCTCTATAGGGTCTCTATAGGGTCCCTAGGGTCTCTATAGGGTATCTATAGGGTTCCTAGGGTCTCTATATGGTCTCTATAGGGTCTCTATAGGGTCTCTAGTGTCTCTATAGTATCTCTATAGGGTCTCTAGTGCCTCTATTGGGTCTCTATAGGGTCCCTAGGGTCTCTATAGGGTCTCTATAGGGTTCCTAGGGTCTCTATAGGGTCCCTAGGGTCTCTATAGGTCTCTAGGGTCTCTCTAGGGTCTCTCTAGGGTCTCTGTAGTGTGTCTATAGTGTCTCTATAGGGTTCCTAGGGTCTCTATAGGGTCTCTATAGGGTCTCTAGGGTCTCTATAGGGTCTCTATAGGGTCCCTAGGGTCTCTATAGGGGTCTCTATAGGGTTCCTAGGGTCTCTATAGGTTCCCTAGGGACTCTATAGGGTCCCTAGGGTCTCTATAGGGTCTCTATAGGGTCTCTAGTGTCTCTATAGGGTCTCTATAGGGTCCCTAGGGTCTCTATAGGGTCTCTATAGGGTTCCTAGGGTCTCTATAGGGTCTCTAGGGTCTCTCTAGGGTCTCTATAGGGTCTCTTGGGTCTCTATAGGGTCTCTATAGGGTCCCTAGGGTCTCTATAGGGTCTCTATAGGGTCCCTAGGGTCTCTATAGGGTCTCTATAGGATCCTAGTGTCTCTATAGGGTCTCTATAGGGTTCCTAGGGTCTCTATAGGTTCCCTAGGGTCTCTCTAGGGTCTCTGTAGGGTCTCTAGGGCCTCTATAGGGTCTCTATAGGGTCCCTAGGGTCTCTATAGGGTCTCTATAGGGTTCCTAGGGTCTCTATAGGGTCCCTAGGGTCTCTATAGGGTCTCTAGGGTCTCTCTAGGGTCTCTGTAGGGTCTCTAGGGTCTCTCTAGGGTCTCTCTAGGGTCTCTAGGGTCTCTATAGGGTCTCTATAGGGTCCCTAGGGTCTCTATAGGGTCTCTATAGGGTCTCTATACGGTCTCTTGGGTCTCTATAGGGTCTCTATATGGTCCTAGGGTCTCTATAGGGTCTCTATAGGTTCCTAGGGTCTCTATAGGGTCCCTAGGGTCTCTATAGGGTCTCTAGGGTCTCTATAGTGTCTCTATAGGGTCTCTAGTGTCTCTATAGGGTCTCTATAGGGTCCCTAGCGTCTCTATAGGGTCTCTATAGGGTTCGTAGGGTCTCTATAGGGTCCCTAGGGTCTCTATAGGGTCTCTATAGGGTTCCTAGGGTCTCTATAGGGTCTCTAGGGTCTCTCTAGGGTCTCTATAGGGTCTCTTGGGTCTCTATAGGGTCTCTAGTGTCTCTATAGGATCTCTATAGGGTCCCTAGTGTCTCTATAGGGTCTCTATAGGATCCCTAGGGTCTCTATAGGGTCTCTATAGGGTTCCTAGGGTCTCTATAGGTTCCCTAGAGTCTCTATAGGGTCTCTATAGGGTCTCTAGGGTCTCTATAGGGTCTCTATAGGATCCCTAGGGTCTCTATAGGGTCTCTATAGGGTTCCTAGGGTCTCTATAGGGTTCCTAGGGTCTCTATAGGGTCCGTAGGGTCTCTATAGGGTCTCTATAGGGTTCCTAGGGTCTCTATAGGGTCTCTAGGGTCTCTCTAGGGTGTCTATAGGGTCTCTAGGGTATCTATAGGGTCTCTATAGGGTTCCTAGAGTCTCTATAGGGTCCCTAGGGTCTCTATAGGGTCTCTAAGGTCTCTCTAGTGTCTCTATAGGGTCTCTAGGGTCTCTATAGGTCTCTATAGGGTCCCTAGGGTCTCTATAGGGTATCTATAGGGTTCCTAGGGTCTCTATATGGTCTCTATAGGGTCTCTATAGGGTCTCTAGTGTCTCTATAGTATCTCTATAGGGTCTCTAGTGCCTCTATTGGGTCTCTATAGGGTCCCTAGGGTCTCTATAGGGTCTCTATAGGGTTCCTAGGGTCTCTATAGGGTCCCTAGGGTCTCTATAGGGTCTCTAGGGTCTCTCTAGGGTCTCTCTAGGGTCTCTGTAGTGTGTCTATAGTGTCTCTATAGGGTTCCTAGGGTCTCTATAGGGTCTCTATAGGGTCTCTAGGGTCTCTATAGGGTCTCTATAGGGTCCCTAGGGTCTCTATAGGGTCTCTATAGGGTTCCTAGGGTCTCTATAGGTTCCCTAGGGACTCTATAGGGTCCCTAGGGTCTCTATAGGGTCTCTATAGGGTCTCTAGTGTCTCTATAGGGTCTCTATAGGGTCCCTAGGGTCTCTATAGGGTCTCTATAGGGTTCCTAGGGTCTCTATAGGGTCTCTAGGGTCTCTCTAGGGTCTCTATAGGGTCTCTTGGGTCTCTATAGGGTCTCTATAGGGTCCCTAGGGTCTCTATAGGGTCTCTATAGGGTCCCTAGGGTCTCTATAGGGTCTCTATAGGATCCCTAGTGTCTCTATAGGGTCTCTATAGGGTTCCTAGGGTCTCTATAGGTTCCCTAGGGTCTCTCTAGGGTCTCTGTAGGGTCTCTAGGGCCTCTATAGGGTCTCTATAGGGTCCCTAGGGTCTCTATAGGGTCTCTATAGGGTTCCTAGGGTCTCTATAGGGTCCCTAGGGTCTCTATAGGGTCTCTAGGGTCTCTCTAGGGTCTCTGTAGGGTCTCTAGGGTCTCTCTAGGGTCTCTCTAGGGTCTCTAGGGTCTCTATAGGGTCTCTATAGGTCCCTAGGGTCTCTATAGGGTCTCTATAGGGTCTCTATACGGTCTCTTGGGTCTCTATAGGGTCTCTATATGGTCCTAGGGTCTCTATAGGGTCTCTATAGGGTTCCTAGGGTCTCTATAGGGTCCCTAGGGTCTCTATAGGGTCTCTAGGGTCTCTATAGTGTCTCTATAGGGTCTCTAGTGTCTCTATAGGGTCTCTATAGGGTCCCTAGCGTCTCTATAGGGTCTCTATAGGGTTCGTAGGGTCTCTATAGGGTCCCTAGGGTCTCTATAGGGTCTCTATAGGGTTCCTAGGGTCTCTATAGGGTCTCTAGGGTCTCTATAGGGTCTCTATAGGGTCTCTTGGGTCTCTATAGGGTCTCTAGTGTCTCTATAGGATCTCTATAGGGTCCCTAGTGTCTCTATAGGGTCTCTATAGGATCCCTAGGGTCTCTATAGGGTCTCTATAGGGTTCCTAGGGTCTCTATAGGTTCCCTAGAGTCTCTATAGGGTCTCTATAGGGTCTCTAGGGTCTCTATAGGGTCTCTATAGGATCCCTAGGGTCTCTATAGGGTCTCTATAGGGTTCCTAGGGTCTCTATAGGGTTCCTAGGGTCTCTATAGGGTCCGTAGGGTCTCTATAGGGTCTCTATAGGGTTCCTAGGGTCTCTATAGGGTCTCTAGGGTCTCTCTAGGGTGTCTATAGGGTCTCTAGGGTATCTATAGGGTCTCTATAGGGTTCCTAGAGTCTCTATAGGGTCCCTAGGGTCTCTATAGGGTCTCTAAGGTCTCTCTAGTGTCTCTATAGGGTCTCTAGGGTCTCTATAGGGTCTCTATAGGGTCCCTAGGGTCTCTATAGGGTATCTATAGGGTTCCTAGGGTCTCTATATGGTCTCTATAGGGTCTCTATAGGGTCTCTAGTGTCTCTATAGTATCTCTATAGGGTCTCTAGTGCCTCTATTGGGTCTCTATAGGGTCCGTAGGGTCTCTATAGGGTCTCTATAGGGTTCCTAGGGTCTCTATAGGGTCCCTAGGGTCTCTATAGGGTCTCTAGGGTCTCTCTAGGGTCTCTCTAGGGTCTCTGTAGTGTCTCTATAGTGTCTCTATAGGGTTCCTAGGGTCTCTATAGGGTCTCTATAGGGTCTCTAGGGTCTCTATAGGGTCTCTATAGGGTCCCTAGGGTCTCTATAGGGTCTCTATAGGGTTCCTAGGGTCTCTATAGGTTCCCTAGGGACTCTATAGTGTCCCTAGGGTCTCTATAGGGTCTCTATAGGGTCTCTAGTGTCTCTCTAGGGTGTCTATAGGGTCCCTAGGGTCTCTATAGGGTCTCTATAGGGTTCCTAGGGTCTCTATAGGGTCTCTAGGGTCTCTCTAGGGTCTCTATAGGGTCTCTAGGGTATCTATAGGTTCTCTATAGGGTCCCTAGAGTCTCTATAGGGTCTCTAGTGTCTCTCTAGGGTCTCTATAGGGTCTCTAGGGTCTCTATAGGGTCTCTATAGGGTCCCTAGGGTCTCTATAGGGTCTCTATAGGGTCTCTATAGGGTCTCTAGGGTCTCTATAGGGTCTCTATAGGGTCCCTAGGGTCTCTATAGGGTCTCTATAGGGTTCCTAGGTTCTCTATAGGGTCCCTAGGGTCTCTATAGGGTCTCTAGGGTCTCTATAGTGTCTCTATAGGGTCTCTAGTGTCTCTATAGGGTCTCTATATGGTCCCTAGGGTCTCTATAGGGTGTCTATAGGGTTCGTAGGGTCTCTATAGGGTCCCTAGGGTCTCTATAGGGTCTCTATAGGGTTCCTAGGGTCTCTATAGGGTCTCTAGGGTCTCTCTAGGGTCTCTATAGGGACTCTTGGGTCTCTATAGGGTCTCTAGTGTCTCTATAGGATCTCTATAGGGTCCCTAGTGTCTCTATAGGGTCTCTATAGGATCCCTAGGGTCTCTATAGGGTCTCTATAGGGTTCCTAGGGTCTCTATAGGTTCCCTAGAGTCTCTATAGGGTCTCTATAGGGTCTCTAGGGTCTCTATAGGGTCTCTATAGGATCCCTAGGGTCTCTATAGGGTCTCTATAGGGTTCCTAGGGTCTCTATAGGGTTCCTAGGGTCTCTATAGGGTCCGTAGGGTCTCTATAGGGTCTCTATAGGGTTCCTAGGGTCTCTATAGGGTCTCTAGGGTCTCTCTAGGGTGTCTATTGGGTCTCTAGGGTATCTATAGGGTCTCTATAGGGTTCCTAGAGTCTCTATAGGGTCCCTAGGGTCTCTATAGGGTCTCTAAGGTCTCTCTAGTGTCTCTATAGGGTCTCTAGGGTCTCTATAGGGTCTCTATAGGGTCCCTAGGGTCTCTATAGGGTATCTATAGGGTTCCTAGGGGTCTCTATAGGTCTCTCTATAGGGTCTCTATAGGGTCTCTAGTGTCTCTATAGTATCTCTATAGGGTCTCTAGTGCCTCTATTGGGTCTCTATAGGGTCCCTAGGGTCTCTATAGGGTCTCTATAGGGTTCCTAGGGTCTCTATAGGGTCCCTAGGGTCTCTATAGGGTCTCTAGGGTCTCTCTAGGGTCTCTCTAGGGTCTCTGTAGTGTGTCTATAGTGTCTCTATAGGGTTCCTAGGGTCTCTATAGGGTCTCTATAGGGTCTCTAGGGTCTCTATAGGGTCTCTATAGGGTCCCTAGGGTCTCTATAGGGTCTCTATAGGGTTCCTAGGGTCTCTATAGGTTCCCTAGGGACTCTATAGTGTCCCTAGGGTCTCTATAGGGTCTCTATAGGGTCTCTAGTGTCTCTCTAGGGTGTCTATATGGTCCCTAGGGTCTCTATTGGGTCTCTATAGGGTTCCTAGGGTCTCTATAGGGTCTCTAGGGTCTCTCTAGGGTCTCTATAGGGTCTCTTGGGTCTCTATAGGGTCTCTATAGGGTCCCTAGGGTCTCTATAGGGTCTCTATAGGGTCCCTAGGGTCTCTATAGGGTCTCTATAGGGTTCCTAGGGTCTCTATAGGGTCCCTAGGGTCCCTATAGGGTCTCTAGGGTCTCTCTAGGGTCTCTGTAGGGTCTCTAGGGTCTCTCTAGGGTCTCTCTAGGGTCTCTAGGGTCTCTATAGGGTCTCTATAGGGTCCCTAGGGTCTCTATACGGTCTCTATAGGGTCTCTATACGGTCTCTTGGGTCTCTATAGGGTCTCTATATGGTCCTAGGGTCTCTATAGGGTCTCTATAGGGTTCCTAGGGTCTCTATAGGGTCCCTAGGGTCTCTATAGGGTCTCTAGGGTCTCTATAGTGTCTCTATAGGGTCTCTAGTGTCTCTATAGGGTCTCTATAGGGTCCCTAGCGTCTCTATAGGGTCTCTATAGGGTTCGTAGGGTCTCTATAGGGTCCCTAGGGTCTCTATAGGGTCTCTATAGGGTTCCTAGGGTCTCTATAGGGTCTCTAGGTCTCTATAGGGTCTCTATAGGGTCTCTTGGGTCTCTATAGGGTCTCTAGTGTCTCTATAGGATCTCTATAGGGTCCCTAGTGTCTCTATAGGGTCTCTATAGGATCCCTAGGGTCTCTATAGGGTCTCTATAGGGTTCCTAGGGTCTCTATAGGTTCCCTAGAGTCTCTATAGGGTCTCTATAGGGTCTCTAGGGTCTCTATAGGGTCTCTATAGGATCCCTAGGGTCTCTATAGGGTCTCTATAGGGTTCCTAGGGTCTCTATAGGGTTCCTAGGGTCTCTATAGGGTCCGTAGGGTCTCTATAGGGTCTCTATAGGGTTCCTAGGGTCTCTATAGGGTCTCTAGGGTCTCTCTAGGGTGTCTATAGGGTCTCTAGGGTATCTATAGGGTCTCTATAGGGTTCCTAGAGTCTCTATAGGGTCCCTAGGGTCTCTATAGGGTCTCTAAGGTCTCTCTAGTGTCTCTATAGGGTCTCTAGGGTCTCTATAGGGTCTCTATAGGGTCCCTAGGGTCTCTATAGGGTATCTATAGGGTTCCTAGGGTCTCTATATGGTCTCTATAGGGTCTCTATAGGGTCTCTAGTGTCTCTATAGTATCTCTATAGGGTCTCTAGTGCCTCTATTGGGTCTCTATAGGGTCCCTAGGGTCTCTATAGGGTCTCTATAGGGTTCCTAGGGTCTCTATAGGGTCCCTAGGGTCTCTATAGGGTCTCTAGGGTCTCTCTAGGGTCTCTCTAGGGTCTCTGTAGTGTCTCTATAGTGTCTCTATAGGGTTCCTAGGGTCTCTATAGGGTCTCTATAGGGTCTCTAGGGTCTCTATAGGGTCTCTATAGGGTCCCTAGGCTCTCTATAGGGTCTCTATAGGGTTCCTAGGGTCTCTATAGGTTCCCTAGGGACTCTATAGTGTCCCTAGGGTCTCTATAGGGTCTCTATAGGGTCTCTAGTGTCTCTCTAGGGTGTCTATAGGGTCCCTAGGGTCTCTATAGGGTCTCTATAGGGTTCCTAGGGTCTCTATAGGGTCTCTAGGGTCTCTCTAGGGTCTCTATAGGGTCTCTTGGGTCTCTATAGGGTCTCTATAGGGTCCCTAGGGTCTCTATAGGGTCTCTATAGGGTCCCTAGGGTCTCTATAGGGTCTCTATAGGATCCCTAGTGTCTCTATAGGGTCTCTATAGGGTTCTAGGGTCTCTATAGGTCCCTAGGGTCTCTCTAGGGTCTCTGTAGGGTCTCTAGGGCCTCTATAGGGTCTCTATAGGGTCCCTAGGGTCTCTATAGGGTCTCTATAGGGTTCCTAGGGTCTCTATAGGGTCCCTAGGGTCTCTATAGGGTCTCTAGGGTCTCTCTAGGGTCTCTGTAGGGTCTCTAGGGTCTCTCTAGGGTCTCTCTAGGGTCTCTAGGGTCTCTATAGGGTCTCTATAGGGTCCCTAGGGTCTCTATAGGGTCTCTATAGGGTCTCTATACGGTCTCTTGGGTCTCTATAGGGTCTCTATATGGTCCTAGGGTCTCTATAGGGTCTCTATAGGGTTCCTAGGGTCTCTATAGGGTCCCTAGGGTCTCTATAGGGTCTCTAGGGTCTCTATAGTGTCTCTATAGGGTCTCTAGTGTCTCTATAGGGTCTCTATAGGGTCCCTAGGGTCTCTATAGGGTCTCTATAGGGTTCGTAGGGTCTCTATAGGGTCCCTAGGGTCTCTATAGGGTCTCTATAGGGTTCCTAGGGTCTCTATAGGGTCTCTAGGGTCTCTCTAGGGTCTCTATAGGGTCTCTTGGGTCTCTATAGGGTCTCTAGTGTCTCTATAGGATCTCTATAGGGTCCCTAGTGTCTCTATAGGGTCTCTATAGGATCCCTAGGGTCTCTATAGGGTCTCTATAGGGTTCCTAGGGTCTCTATAGGTTCCCTAGAGTCTCTATAGGGTCTCTATAGGGTCTCTAGGGTCTCTATAGGGTCTCTATAGGATCCCTAGGGTCTCTATAGGGTCTCTATAGGGTTCCTAGGGTCTCTATAGGGTTCCTAGGGTCTCTATAGGGTCCGTAGGGTCTCTATAGGGTCTCTATAGGGTTCCTAGGGTCTCTATAGGGTCTCTAGGGTCTCTCTAGGGTGTCTATAGGGTCTCTAGGGTATCTATAGGGTCTCTATAGGGTTCCTAGAGTCTCTATAGGGTCCCTAGGGTCTCTATAGGGTGTCTAAGGTCTCTCTAGTGTCTCTATAGGGTCTCTAGGGTCTCTATAGGGTCTCTATAGGGTCCCTAACGTCTCTATAGGGTATCTATAGGGTTCCTAGGGTCTCTATATGGTCTCTATAGGGTCTCTATAGGGTCTCTAGTGTCTCTATAGTATCTCTATAGGGTCTCTAGTGCCTCTATTGGGTCTCTATAGGGTCCCTAGGGTCTCTATAGGGTCTCTATAGCGTTCCTAGGGTCTCTATAGGGTCCCTAGGGTCTCTATAGGGTCTCTAGGGTCTCTCTAGGGTCTCTCTAGGGTCTCTGTAGTGTGTCTATAGTGTCTCTATAGGGTTCCTAGGGTCTCTATAGGGTCTCTATAGGGTCTCTAGGGTCTCTATAGGGTCTCTATAGGGTCCCTAGGGTCTCTATAGGGTCTCTATAGGGTTCCTAGGGTCTCTATAGGTTCCCTAGGGACTCTATAGTGTCCCTAGGGTCTCTATAGGGTCTCTATAGGGTCTCTAGTGTCTCTCTAGGGTGTCTATAGGGTCCCTAGGGTCTCTATTGGGTCTCTATAGGGTTCCTAGGGTCTCTATAGGGTCTCTAGGGTCTCTCTAGGGTCTCTATAGGGTCTCTTGGGTCTCTATAGGGTCTCTATAGGGTCCCTAGGGTCTCTATAGGGTCTCTATAGGGTCCCTAGGGTCTCTATAGGGTCTCTATAGGGTTCCTAGGGTCTCTATAGGGTCCCTAGGGTCCCTATAGGGTCTCTAGGGTCTCTCTAGGGTCTCTGTAGGGTCTCTAGGGTCTCTCTAGGGTCTCTCTAGGGTCTCTAGGGTCTCTATAGGGTCTCTATAGGGTCCCTAGGGTCTCTATAGGGTCTCTATAGGGTCTCTATACGGTCTCTTGGGTCTCTATAGGGTCTCTATATGGTCCTAGGGTCTCTATAGGGTCTCTATAGGGTTCCTAGGGTCTCTATAGGGTCCCTAGGGTCTCTATAGGGTCTCTAGGGTCTCTATAGTGTCTCTATAGGGTCTCTAGTGTCTCTATAGGGTCTCTATAGGGTCCCTAGCGTCTCTATAGGGTCTCTATAGGGTTCGTAGGGTCTCTATAGGGTCCCTAGGGTCTCTATAGGGTCTCTATAGGGTTCCTAGGGTCTCTATAGGGTCTCTAGGGTCTCTATAGGGTCTCTATAGGGTCTCTAGGGTCTCTATAGGGTCTCTATAGGGTCCCTAGGGTCTCTATAGGGTCTCTATAGGGTTCCTAGGGTCTCTATAGGGTCTCTAGGGTCTCTCTAGGGTCTCTATAGGGTCTCTTGGGTCTCTATAGGGTCTCTATAGGGTCCCTAGGGTCTCTATAGGGTCTCTATAGGGTCCCTAGGGTCTCTATAGGGTCTCTATAGGATCCCTAGTGTCTCTATAGGGTCTCTATAGGGTTCCTAGGGTCTCTATAGGTTCCCTAGGGTCTCTCTAGGGTCTCTGTAGGGTCTCTAGGGCCTCTATAGGGTCTCTATAGGGTCCCAAGGGTCTCTATAGGGTCTCTATAGGGTTCCTAGGGTCTCTATAGGGTCCCTAGGGTCTCTATAGGGTCTCTAGGGTCTCTCTAGGGTCTCTGTAGGGTCTCTAGGGTCTCTCTAGGGTCTCTCTAGGGTCTCTAGGGTCTCTATAGTGTCTCTATAGGGTCCCTAGGGTCTCTATAGGGTCTCTATACGGTCTCTATACGGTCTCTTGGGTCTCTATAGGGTCTCTATATGGTCCTAGGGTCTCTATAGGGTCTCTATAGGGTTCCTAGGGTCTCTATAGGGTCCCTAGGGTCTCTATAGGGTCTCTAGGGTCTCTATAGTGTCTCTATAGGGTCTCTAGTGTCTCTATAGGGTCTCTATAGGGTCCCTAGGGTCTCTATAGGGTCTCTATAGGGTTCGTAGGGTCTCTATAGGGTCCCTAGGGTCTCTATAGGGTCTCTATAGGGTTCCTAGGGTCTCTATAGGGTCTCTAGGGTCTCTCTAGGGTCTCTATAGGGTCTCTTGGGTCTCTATAGGGTCTCTAGTGTCTCTATAGGATCTCTATAGGGTCCCTAGTGTCTCTATAGGGTCTCTATAGGATCCCTAGGGTCTCTATAGGGTCTCTATAGGGTTCCTAGGGTCTCTATAGGTTCCCTAGAGTCCCTATAGGGTCTCTATAGGGTCTCTAGGGTCTCTATAGGGTCTCTATAGGATCCCTAGGGTCTCTATAGGGTCTCTATAGGGTTCCTAGGGTCTCTATAGGGTTCCTAGGGTCTCTATAGGGTCCGTAGGGTCTCTATAGGGTCTCTATAGGGTTCCTAGGGTCTCTATAGGGTCTCTAGGGTCTCTCTAGGGTGTCTATAGGGTCTCTAGGGTATCTATAGGGTCTCTATAGGGTTCCTAGAGTCTCTATAGGGTCTCTAGGGTCTCTCTAGGGTCTCTATAGGGTCTCTAGGGTCTCTATAGGGTCTCTATAGGGTCCCTAGGGTCTCTATAGGGTCTCTATAGGGTCTCTAGGGTCTCTATAGGGTCTCTATAGGGTCCCTAGGGTCTCTATAGGGTCTCTATAGGGTTCCTAGGGTCTCTATAGGGTCCCTAGGGTCTCTATAGGGTCTCTAGGGTCTCTATACTGTCTCTATAGGGTCTCTAGTGTCTCTATAGGGTCTCTATAGGGTCCCTAGCGTCTCTATAGGGTCTCTATAGGGTTCGTAGGGTCTCTATAGGGTCCCTAGGGTCTCTATAGGGTCTCTATAGGGTTCCTAGGGTCTCTATAGGGTCTCTAGGGTCTCTATTGGGTCTCTATAGGGTCTCTTGGGTCTCTATAGGGTCTCTAGTGTCTCTATAGGATCTCTATAGGGTCCCTAGGGTCTCTATAGGGTCTCTATAGGATCCCTAGGGTCTCTATAGGGTCTCTATAGGGTTCCTAGGGTCTCTATAGGTTCCCTAGGGTCTCTATAGGGTCTCCAGCGTCTCTATAGGGTCTCTATAGGGTCTCTAGTGTCTCTATAGGGTCTCTATAGGGTCCCTAGGGTCTCTATAGGGTCTCTATAGGGTTCCTAGGGTCTCTATAGGGTCTCTATAGGGTCTCTAGGGTCTCTCTAGGGTCTCTATAGGGTCTCTAGGGTCTCTATAGGGTCTCTATAGGGTCCCTAGGTTCTCTATAGGGTCTCTATAGGTTTCCTAGGGTCTCTATAGGGTCTCTATAGGGTCTCTAGTGTCTCTATAGGGTCTCTATAGGGTCCCTAGGGTCTCTATAGGGTCTCTATGTGGTCTCCATAGGGTTCCTAGGGTCTCTATAGGGTCCCTAGGGTCTCTATAGGGTCTCTCGGGTCACTATAGTTACTCTATAGGGTCCCTAGGGTCTCTATAGTGTCTCTATAGGGTTCCTAGGGTCTCTATAGGGTTCCTAGGGTCTCTATATTGTCTCTATAGGGTCTCTAGGGCCTCTATAGTGTCTCTATAGGGTCCCTAGGGTCTCTATAGGGTCTCTATAGGGTCCCTAGGGTCTCTATATGGTCCCTAGGGTCTCTATAGTGTCTCTAGGGTCTCTCTAGGGTCTCTATAGGGTCTCTAGGGTCTCTATAGGGTGTCTATAGGGTCTCTAGGGTCTCTATAGGGTCTCTATAGGGTTCCTAGGGTCTCTATAGGGTCCCTAGGGTCTCTATAGGGTCTCTAGGGTCTCTCTAGGGTCTCTGTAGGGTCTCTAGGGTCTCTCTAGGGTCTCTATAGGGTCTCTAGGGTCTCTATAGGGTCTCTATAGGGTCCCTAGGGTCTCTATAGGGTCTCTATAGGGTTCCTAGAGTCTCTATAGGGTCCCTAGGGTCTCTATAGGGTCTCTAGGGTCTCTCTAGGGTCTCTATAGGGTCTCTAGGGTCTCTATAGGGTCTCTATAGGGTCCCTAGGGTCTCTATAGGGTCTCTATAGGTTTCCTAGGGTCTCTATAGTGTCTCTATAGGGTCTCTAGTGTCTCTATAGGGTCTCTATAGGGTCCCTAGGGTCTCTATAGGGTCTCTATAGGGTTCGTAGGGTCTCTATAGGGTCCCTAGGGTCTCTATAGGGTCTCTATAGGGTTCCTAGGGTCTCTATAGGGTCTCTAGGGTCTCTCTAGGGTCTCTATAGGGTCTCTTGGGTCTCTATAGGGTCTCTAGTGTCTCTATAGGATCTCTATAGGGTCCCTAGTGTCTCTATAGGGTCTCTATAGGATCCCTAGGGTCTCTATAGGGTCTCTATAGGGTTCCTAGGGTCTCTATAGGTTCCCTAGAGTCTCTATAGGGTCTCTATAGGGTCTCTAGGGTCTCTATAGGGTCTCTATAGGATCCCTAGGGTCTCTATAGGGTCTCTATAGGGTTCCTAGGGTCTCTATAGGGTTCCTAGGGTCTCTATAGGGTCCGTAGGGTCTCTATAGGGTCTCTATAGGGTTCCTAGGGTCTCTATAGGGTCTCTAGGGTCTCTCTAGGGTGTCTATAGGGTCTCTAGGGTATCTATAGGGTCTCTATAGGGTTCCTAGAGTCTCTATAGGGTCCCTAGGGTCTCTATAGGGTGTCTAAGGTCTCTCTAGTGTCTCTATAGGGTCTCTAGGGTCTCTATAGGGTCTCTATAGGGTCCCTAGGGTCTCTATAGGGTATCTATAGGGTTCCTAGGGTCTCTATATGGTCTCTATAGGGTCTCTATAGGGTCTCTAGTGTCTCTATAGTATCTCTATAGGGTCTCTACTGCCTCTATTGGGTCTCTATAGGGTCCCTAGGGTCTCTATAGGGTCTCTATAGGGTTCCTAGGGTCTCTATAGGGTCCCTAGGGTCTCTATAGGGTCTCTAGGGTCTCTCTAGGGTCTCTCTAGTGTCTCTGTAGTGTCTCTATAGTGTCTCTATAGGGTTCCTAGGGTCTCTATAGGGTCTCTATAGGGTCTCTAGGGTCTCTATAGGGTCTCTATAGGGTCCCTAGGGTCTCTATAGGGTCTCTATAGGGTTCCTAGGGTCTCTATAGGTTCCCTAGGGACTCTATAGGGTCCCTAGGGTCTCTATAGGGTCTCTATAGGGTCTCTAGTGTCTCTATAGGGTCTCTATAGGGTCCCTAGGGTCTCTATAGGGTCTCTATAGGGTTCCTAGGGTCTCTATAGGGTCTCTAGGGTCTCTCTAGGGTCTCTATAGGGTCTCTTGGGTCTCTATAGGGTCTCTATAGGGTCCCTAGGGTCTCTATAGGGTCTCTATAGGGTCCCTAGGGTCTCTATAGGGTCTCTATAGGATCCCTAGTGTCTCTATAGGGTCTCTATAGGGTTCCTAGGGTCTCTATAGGTTCCCTAGGGTCTCTCTAGGGTCTCTGTAGGGTCTCTAGGGCCTCTATAGGGTCTCTATAGGGTCTCTATAGGGTTCCTAGGGTCTCTATAGGGTCCCTAGAGTCTCTATAGGGTCTCTAGGGTCTCTCTAGGGTCTCTCTAGGGTCTCTAGGGTCTCTATAGGGTCTCTATAGGGTCCCTAGGGTCTCTATAGGGTCTCTATAGGGTCTCTATACGGTCTCTTGGGTCTCTATAGGGTCTCTATATGGTCCTAGGGTCTCTATAGGGTCTCTATAGGGTTCCTAGGGTCTCTATAGGGTCCCTAGGGTCTCTATAGGGTCTCTAGGGTCTCTATAGTGTCTCTATAGGGTCTCTAGTGTCTCTATAGGGTCTCTATAGGGTCCCTAGGGTCTCTATAGGGTCTCTATAGGGTTCGTAGGGTCTCTATAGGGTCCCTAGGGTCTCTATAGGGTCTCTATAGGGTTCCTAGGGTCTCTATAGGGTCTCTAGGGTCTCTCTAGGGTCTCTATAGGGTCTCTTGGTCTCTATAGGGTCTCTAGTGTCTCTATAGGATCTCTATAGGGTCCCTAGTGTCTCTATAGGGTCTCTATAGGATCCCTAGGGTCTCTATAGGGTCTCTATAGGGTTCCTAGGGTCTCTATAGGTTCCCTAGAGTCTCTATAGGGTCTCTATAGGGTCTCTAGGGTCTCTATAGGGTCTCTATAGGATCCCTAGGGTCTCTATAGGGTCTCTATAGGGTTCCTAGGGTCTCTATAGGGTTCCTAGGGTCTCTATAGGGTCCGTAGGGTCTCTATAGGGTCTCTATAGGGTTCCTAGGGTCTCTATAGGGACTCTAGGGTCTCTCTAGGGTGTCTATAGGGTCTCTAGGGTATCTATAGGGTCTCTATAGGGTCCCTAGAGTCTCTATAGGGTCTCTAGGGTCTCTCTAGGGTCTCTATAGGGTCTCTAGGGTCTCTATAGGGTCTCTATAGGGTCCCTAGGGTCTCTATAGGGTCTCTATAGGGTCTCTAGGGTCTCTATAGGGTCTCTATAGGGTCCCTAGGGTCTCTATAGGGTCTCTATAGGGTTCCTAGGGTCTCTATAGGGTCCCTAGGGTCTCTATAGGGTCTCTAGGGTCTCTATAGTGTCTCTATAGGGTCTCTAGTGTCTCTATAGGGTCTCTATAGGGTCCCTAGGGTCTCTATAGGGTCTCTATAGGGTTCGTAGGGTCTCTATAGGGTCCCTAGGGTCTCTATAGGGTCTCTATAGGGTTCCTAGGGTCTCTATAGGGTCTCTAGGGTCTCTATTGGGTCTCTATAGGGTCTCTTGGGTCTCTATAGGGTCTCTAGTGTCTCTATAGGATCTCTATAGGGTCCCTAGGGTCTCTATAGGGTCTCTATAGGATCCCTAGGGTCTCTATAGGGTCTCTATAGGGTTCCTAGGATCTCTATAGGTTCCCTAGGGTCTCTATAGGGTCTCCAGGGTCTCTATAGGGTCTCTATAGGGTCTCTAGTGTCTCTATAGGGTCTCTATAGGGTCCCTAGGGTCTCTATAGGGTCTCTATAGGGTTCCTAGGGTCTCTATAGGGTCTCTATAGGGTCTCTAGGGTCTCTCTAGGGTCTCTATAGGGTCTCTAGGGTCTCTATAGGGTCTCTATAGGGTCCCTAGGGTCTCTATAGGGTCTCTATAGGTTTCCTAGGGTCTCTATAGGGTCTCTATAGGGTCTCTAGTGTCTCTATAGGGTCTCTATAGGGTCCCTAGGGTCTCTATAGGGTCTCTATGGGGTCTCCACAGGGTTCCTAGGGTCTCTATAGGGTCCCTAGGGTCTCTATAGGGTTCCTAGGGTCACTGTAGTTACTCTATAGGGTCCCTAGGGTCTCTATAGTGTCTCTATAGGGTTCCTAGGGTCTCTATAGGGTTCCTAGGGTCTCTATAGTGTCTCTATAGGGTCTCTAGGGCCTCTATAGGGTCTCTATAGGGTCCCTAGGGTCTCTATAGGGTCTCTATATGGTCCCTAGGGTCTCTATAGGGTCCCTAGGGTCTCTATAGTGTCTCTAGGGTCTCTCTAGGTTCTCTATAGGGTCTCTAGGGTCTCTATAGGGTGTCTATAGGGTCTCTAGGGTCTCTATAGGGTATCTATAGGGTTCCTAGGGTCTCTATAGGGTCCCTAGGGTCTCTATAGGGTCTCTAGGGTCTCTCTAGGGTCTCTGTAGGGTCTCTAGGGTCTCTCTAGGGTCTCTATAGGGTCTCTAGGGTCTCTATAGGGTCTCTATAGGGTCCCTAGGGTCTCTATAGGGTCTCTATAGGGTTCCTAGAGTCTCTATAGGGTCCCTAGGGTCTCTATAGGGTCTCTAGGGTCTCTCTAGGGTCTCTATTGGGTCTCTAGGGTCTCTATAGGGTCTCTATAGGGTCCCTAGGGTCTCTATAGGGTATCTATAGGGTTCCTAGGGTCTCTATATGGTCTCTATAGGGTCTCTATAGGGTCTCTAGTGTCTCTATAGTGTCTCTATAGGGTCTCTAGTGTCTCTATTGGGTCTCTATAGGGTCCCTAGGGTCTCTATAGGGTCTCTATAGGGTTCCTAGGGTCTCTGTAGGGTCCCTAGGGTCTCTATAGGGTCTCTAGGGTCTCTCTAGGGTCTCTCTAGGGTCTCTGTAGGGTCTCTAGGGTCTCTCTAGGGTCTCTATAGGGTCCCTAGGGTCTCTATAGGGTCTCTATAGGGTTCCTAGGGTCTCTATAGGGTTCCTAGGGTCTCTATAGGGTCTCTATAGGGTTCCTAGGGTCTCTATAGGGTCTCTAGGGTCTCTCTAGGGTCTCTATAGGGTCTCTTGGGTCTCTATAGGGTCTCTATAGGGTCCCTAGGGTCTCTATAGGGTCTCTATAGGGTCTCTAGGGTCTCTATAGGGTCTCTATAGGGTTCCTAGGGTCTCTATAGGTTCCCTAGGGTCTCTCTAGGGTCTCTGTAGGGTCTCTAGGGCCTCTATAGGGTCTCTATAGGGTCCCTAGGGTCTCTATAGGGTCTCTATAGGGTTCCTAGGGTCTCTATAGGGTCCCTAGGGTCTCTATAGGGTCTCTAGGGTCTCTCTAGGGTCTCTGTAGGGTCTCTAGGGTCTCTCTAGGGTCTCTATAGGGTCTCTAGTGTCTCTATAGGGTCTCTATAGGGTCCCTAGGGTCTCTATAGGGTCTCTATAGGGTCTCTATAGGGTCTCTAGGGTCTCTATAGGGTCTCTATATGGTCCTAGGGTCTCTATAGGTTCTCTATAGGGTTCCTAGGGTCTCTATAGGGACCCTAGGGTCTCTATAGGGTCTCTAGGGTCTCTATAGTGTCTCTATAGGGTCTCTAGTGTCTCTATAGGGTCTCTATAGGGTCCCTAGGGTCTCTATAGGGTCTCTATAGGGTTCGTAGGGTCTCTATAGGGTCCCTAGGGTCTCTATAGGGTCTCCATAGGGTTCCTAGGGTCTCTATAGGGTCTCTAGGGTCTCTCTAGGGTCTCTATAGGGTCTCTTGGGTCTCTATAGGGTCTCTAGTGTCTCTATAGGATCTCTATAGGGTCCCTAGGGTCTCTATAGGGTCTCTATAGGATCCCTAGGGTCTCTATAGGGTCTCTATAGGGTTCCTAGGGTCTCTATAGGTTCCCTAGAATCTCTATAGGGTCTCTATAGGGTCTCTAGGGTCTCTATAGGGTCTCTATAGGATCCCTAGGGTCTCTATAGGGTCTCTATAGGGTTCCTAGGGTCTCTATAGGGTTCCTAGGGTCTCTATAGGGTCCGTAGGGTCTCTATAGGGTCTCTATAGGGTTCCTAGGGTCTCTATAGGGTCTCTAGGGTCTCTCTAGGGTGTCTATAGGGTCTCTAGGTTATCTATAGGGTCTCTAAAGGGTCCCTAGGGTCTCTATAGGTTCCCTACGGTCTCTATAGGGTCTCTATAGGGTCTCTAGGGTCTCTACAGGGTCTCTATAGGGTCCCTAGGGTCTCTATAGGGTCTCTATAGGGTCTCTATAGGGTCTCTAGGGTCTCTATAGGGTCTCTATAGGGTCCCTAGGGTCTCTATAGGGTCTCTATAGGGTTCCTAGGGTCTCTATAGGGTCCCTAGGGTCTCTATAGGGTCTCTAGGGTCTCTATAGTGACTCTATAGGGTCTCTAGTGTCTCTATAGGGTCTCTATAGGGTCCCTAGGGTCTCTATAGGGTCTCTATAGGGTTCCTAGAGTCTCTATAGGGTCCCTAGGGTCTCTATAGGGTCTCTAGGGTCTCTCTAGGGTCTCTATAGGGTCTCTAGGGTCTCTATAGGGTCTCTATAGGGTCCCTAGGGTCTCTATAGGGTATCTATAGGGTTCCTAGGGTCTCTATATGGTCTCTATAGGGTCTCTATAGGGTCTCTAGTGTCTCTATAGTGTCTCTATAGGGTCTCTAGTGTCTCTATTGGGTCTCTATAGGGTCCCTAGGGTCTCTATAGGGTCTCTATAGGGTTCCTAGGGTCTCTATAGGGTCCCTAGGGTCTCTATAGGGTCTCTAGGGTCTCTCTAGGGTCTCTCTAGGGTCTCTGTAGGGTCTCTAGGGTCTCTCTAGGGTCTCTATAGGGTCCCTAGGGTCTCTATAGGGTCTCTATAGGGTTCCTAGGGTCTCTATAGGGTTCCTAGGGTCTCTATAGGGTCTCTATAGGGTTCCTAGGATCTCTATAGGGTCTCTAGGGTCTCTCTAGGGTCTCTATAGGGTCTCTTGGGTCTCTATAGGGTCTCTATAGGGTCCCTAGGGTCTCTATAGGGTCTCTATAGGGTCCCTAGGGTCTCTATAGGGTCTCTATAGGATCCCTAGTGTCTCTATAGGGTCTCTATAGGGTTCCTAGGGTCTCTATAGGTTCCCTAGGGTCTCTCTAGGGTCTCTGTAGGGTCTCCAGGGCCTATATAGGGTCTCTATAGGGTCCCTAGGGTCTCTATAGGGTCTCTATAGGGTTCCTAGGGTCTCTATAGGGTCCCTAGGGTCTCTATAGGGTCTCTAGGGTCTCTCTAGGGTCTCTGTAGGGTCTCTAGGGTCTCTCTAGGGTCTCTATAGGGTCTCTAGGGTCTCTATAGGGTCTCTATAGGGTCCCTAGGGTCTCTATAGGGTCTCTATAGGGTCTCTATAGGGTCTCTAGGGTCTCTATAGGGTCTCTATATGGTCCTAGGGTCTCTATAGGTTCTCTATAGGGTTCCTAGGGTCTCTATAGGGTCCCTAGGGTCTCTATAGGGTCTCTAGGGTCTCTATAGTGTCTCTATAGGGTCTCTAGTGTCTCTATAGGGTCTCTATAGGGTCCCTAGGGTCTCTATAGGGTCTCTATAGGGTTCGTAGGGTCTCTATAGGGTCCCTAGGGTCTCTATAGTGTCTCCATAGGGTTCCTAGGGTCTCTATAGAGTCTCTAGGGTCTCTCTAGGGTCTCTATAGGGTCTCTTGGGTCTCTATAGGGTCTCTAGTGTCTCTATAGGATCTCTATAGGGTCCCTAGGGTCTCTATAGGGTCTCTATAGGATCCCTAGGGTCTCTATAGGGTCTCTATAGGGTTCCTAGGGTCTCTATAGGTTCCCTAGAATCTCTATAGGGTCTCTATAGGGTCTCTAGGGTCTCTATAGGGTCTCTATAGGATCCCTAGGGTCTCTATAGGGTCTCTATAGGGTTCCTAGGGTCTCTATAGGGTTCCTAGGGTCTCTATAGGGTCCGTAGGGTCTCTATAGGGTCTCTATATGGTTCCTAGGGTCTCTATAGGGTCTCTAGGGTCTCTCTAGTGTGTCTATAGGGTCTCTAGGGTATCTATAGGGTCTCTATAGGGTCCCTAGGGTCTCTATAGGTTCCCTACGGTCTCTATAGGGTCTCTATAGGGTCTCTAGGGTCTCTATAGTGTCTCTATAGGGTCTCTAGTGTCTCTATAGGGTCTCTATAGGGTCCCTAGGGTCTCTATAGGGTCTCTATAGGGTTCCTAGGGTCTCTATAGGGTCCCTAGGGTCTCTATAGGGTCTCTATAGGGTTCCTAGGGTCTCTATAGGGTCTCTAGGGTCTCTCTAGGGTCTCTCTAGGGTCTCTGTAGGGTCTCTAGGGTCTCTCTAGGGTCTCTATAGGGTCCCTAGGTTCTCTATAGTGTCTCTATAGGGTTCCTAGGGTCTCTATAGGGTTCCTAGGGTCTCTATAGGGTCCCTAGGGTCTCTATAGGGTCTCTATAGGGTTCCTAGGGTCTCTATAGGGTCTCTAGGTTCTCTCTAGGGTCTCTATAGGGTCTCTTGGGTCTCTATAGGGTCTCTATAGGGTCCCTAGGGTCTCTATAGGGTCTCTATAGGATCCCTAGGGTCTCTATAGGGTCTCTATTTGGTTCCTAGGGTCTCTATAGGTTCCCTAGGGTCTCTCTAGTGTCTCTATAGGGTCTCTAGGGCCTCTATAGTGTCTCTATAGGGTCCCTAGGGTCTCTTTAGGGTCTCTATAGGGTTCCTAGGGTCTCTATAGGGTCCCTAGGGTCTCTATAGGGTCTCTAGGGTCTCTCTAGGGTCTCTGTAGGGTCTCTAGGGTCTCTCTAGGGTCTCTATAGGGTCCCTAGGGTCTCTATAGGGTCTCTATAGGGTTCCTAGGGTCTCTATAGGGTCCCTAGGGTCTCTATAGGGTCTCTATAGGGTTCCTAGGGTCTCTATAGGGTCTCTAGGGTCTCTCTAGGGTCTCTCTAGGGTCTCTTGAGTCTCTATAGGGTCTCTAGTGTCTCTATAGGATCTCTATAGGGTCTCTAGGGTCTCTATAGTGTCTCTATAGGGTCTCTAGTGTCTCTATAGGGTCTCTATAGGGTCCCTAGGGTCTCTATAGGGTCTCTATAGGGTTCCTAGGGTCTCTATAGGGTCCCTAGGGTCTCTATAGGGTCTCTATAGGGTTCCTAGGGTCTCTATAGGGTCTCTAGGGTCTCTCTAGGGTCTCTCTAGGGTCTCTGTAGGGTCTCTAGGGTCTCTCTAGGGTCTCTATAGGGTCCCTAGGTTCTCTATAGTGTCTCTATAGGGTTCCTAGGGTCTCTATAGGGTTCCTAGGGTCTCTATAGGGTCCCTAGGGTCTCTATAGGGTCTCTATAGGGTTCCTAGGGTCTCTATAGGGTCTCTAGGTTCTCTCTAGGGTCTCTATAGGGTCTCTTGGGTCTCTATAGGGTCTCTATAGGGTCCCTAGGGTCTCTATAGGGTCTCTATAGGATCCCTAGGGTCTCTATAGGGTCTCTATTTGGTTCCTAGGGTCTCTATAGGTTCCCTAGGGTCTCTCTAGTGTCTCTATAGGGTCTCTAGGGCCTCTATAGTGTCTCTATAGGGTCCCTAGGGTCTCTTTAGGGTCTCTATAGGGTTCCTAGGGTCTCTATAGGGTCCCTAGGGTCTCTATAGGGTCTCTAGGGTCTCTCTAGGGTCTCTGTAGGGTCTCTAGGGTCTCTCTAGGGTCTCTATAGGGTCCCTAGGGTCTCTATAGGGTCTCTATAGGGTTCCTAGGGTCTCTATAGGGTCCCTAGGGTCTCTATAGGGTCTCTATAGGGTTCCTAGGGTCTCTATAGGGTCTCTAGGGTCTCTCTAGGGTCTCTCTAGGGTCTCTTGAGTCTCTATAGGGTCTCTAGTGTCTCTATAGGATCTCTATAGGGTCCCTAGGGTCTCTATAGTGTCTCTATAGGATCCCTAGGGTCTCTATAGGGTCTCTATAGGGTCTCTAGGGTCTCTCTAGGGTGTCTATAGGGTCTCTAGGTTATCTATAGGGTCTCTAAAGGGTCCCTAGGGTCTCTATAGGTTCCCTACGGTCTCTATAGGGTCTCTATAGGGTCTCTAGGGTCTCTACAGGGTCTCTATAGGGTCCCTAGGGTCTCTATAGGGTCTCTATAGGGTCTCTATAGGGTCTCTAGGGTCTCTATAGGGTCTCTATAGGGTCCCTAGGGTCTCTATAGGGTCTCTATAGGGTTCCTAGGGTCTCTATAGGGTCCCTAGGGTCTCTATAGGGTCTCTAGGGTCTCTATAGTGACTCTATAGGGTCTCTAGTGTCTCTATAGGGTCTCTATAGGGTCCCTAGGGTCTCTATAGGGTCTCTATAGGGTTCCTAGAGTCTCTATAGGGTCCCTAGGGTCTCTATAGGGTCTCTAGGGTCTCTCTAGGGTCTCTATAGGGTCTCTAGGGTCTCTATAGGGTCTCTATAGGGTCCCTAGGGTCTCTATAGGGTATCTATAGGGTTCCTAGGGTCTCTATATGGTCTCTATAGGGTCTCTATAGGGTCTCTAGTGTCTCTATAGTGTCTCTATAGGGTCTCTAGTGTCTCTATTGGGTCTCTATAGGGTCCCTAGGGTCTCTATAGGGTCTCTATAGGGTTCCTAGGGTCTCTATAGGGTCCCTAGGGTCTCTATAGGGTCTCTAGGGTCTCTCTAGGGTCTCTCTAGGGTCTCTGTAGGGTCTCTAGGGTCTCTCTAGGGTCTCTATAGGGTCCCTAGGGTCTCTATAGGGTCTCTATAGGGTTCCTAGGGTCTCTATAGGGTTCCTAGGGTCTCTATAGGGTCTCTATAGGGTTCCTAGGATCTCTATAGGGTCTCTAGGGTCTCTCTAGGGTCTCTATAGGGTCTCTTGGGTCTCTATAGGGTCTCTATAGGGTCCCTAGGGTCTCTATAGGGTCTCTATAGGGTCCCTAGGGTCTCTATAGGGTCTCTATAGGATCCCTAGTGTCTCTATAGGGTCTCTATAGGGTTCCTAGGGTCTCTATAGGTTCCCTAGGGTCTCTCTAGGGTCTCTGTAGGGTCTCCAGGGCCTATATAGGGTCTCTATAGGGTCCCTAGGGTCTCTATAGGGTCTCTATAGGGTTCCTAGGGTCTCTATAGGGTCCCTAGGGTCTCTATAGGGTCTCTAGGGTCTCTCTAGGGTCTCTGTAGGGTCTCTAGGGTCTCTCTAGGGTCTCTATAGGGTCTCTAGGGTCTCTATAGGGTCTCTATAGGGTCCCTAGGGTCTCTATAGGGTCTCTATAGGGTCTCTATAGGGTCTCTAGGGTCTCTATAGGGTCTCTATATGGTCCTAGGGTCTCTATAGGTTCTCTATAGGGTTCCTAGGGTCTCTATAGGGTCCCTAGGGTCTCTATAGGGTCTCTAGGGTCTCTATAGTGTCTCTATAGGGTCTCTAGTGTCTCTATAGGGTCTCTATAGGGTCCCTAGGGTCTCTATAGGGTCTCTATAGGGTTCGTAGGGTCTCTATAGGGTCCCTAGGGTCTCTATAGTGTCTCCATAGGGTTCCTAGGGTCTCTATAGAGTCTCTAGGGTCTCTCTAGGGTCTCTATAGGGTCTCTTGGGTCTCTATAGGGTCTCTAGTGTCTCTATAGGATCTCTATAGGGTCCCTAGGGTCTCTATAGGGTCTCTATAGGATCCCTAGGGTCTCTATAGGGTCTCTATAGGGTTCCTAGGGTCTCTATAGGTTCCCTAGAATCTCTATAGGGTCTCTATAGGGTCTCTAGGGTCTCTATAGGGTCTCTATAGGATCCCTAGGGTCTCTATAGGGTCTCTATAGGGTTCCTAGGGTCTCTATAGGGTTCCTAGGGTCTCTATAGGGTCCGTAGGGTCTCTATAGGGTCTCTATATGGTTCCTAGGGTCTCTATAGGGTCTCTAGGGTCTCTCTAGTGTGTCTATAGGGTCTCTAGGGTATCTATAGGGTCTCTATAGGGTCCCTAGGGTCTCTATAGGTTCCCTACGGTCTCTATAGGGTCTCTATAGGGTCTCTAGGGTCTCTATAGTGTCTCTATAGGGTCTCTAGTGTCTCTATAGGGTCTCTATAGGGTCCCTAGGGTCTCTATAGGGTCTCTATAGGGTTCCTAGGGTCTCTATAGGGTCCCTAGGGTCTCTATAGGGTCTCTATAGGGTTCCTAGGGTCTCTATAGGGTCTCTAGGGTCTCTCTAGGGTCTCTCTAGGGTCTCTGTAGGGTCTCTAGGGTCTCTCTAGGGTCTCTATAGGGTCCCTAGGTTCTCTATAGTGTCTCTATAGGGTTCCTAGGGTCTCTATAGGGTTCCTAGGGTCTCTATAGGGTCCCTAGGGTCTCTATAGGGTCTCTATAGGGTTCCTAGGGTCTCTATAGGGTCTCTAGGTTCTCTCTAGGGTCTCTATAGGGTCTCTTGGGTCTCTATAGGGTCTCTATAGGGTCCCTAGGGTCTCTATAGGGTCTCTATAGGATCCCTAGGGTCTCTATAGGGTCTCTATTTGGTTCCTAGGGTCTCTATAGGTTCCCTAGGGTCTCTCTAGTGTCTCTATAGGGTCTCTAGGGCCTCTATAGTGTCTCTATAGGGTCCCTAGGGTCTCTTTAGGGTCTCTATAGGGTTCCTAGGGTCTCTATAGGGTCCCTAGGGTCTCTATAGGGTCTCTAGGGTCTCTCTAGGGTCTCTGTAGGGTCTCTAGGGTCTCTCTAGGGTCTCTATAGGGTCCCTAGGGTCTCTATAGGGTCTCTATAGGGTTCCTAGGGTCTCTATAGGGTCCCTAGGGTCTCTATAGGGTCTCTATAGGGTTCCTAGGGTCTCTATAGGGTCTCTAGGGTCTCTCTAGGGTCTCTCTAGGGTCTCTTGAGTCTCTATAGGGTCTCTAGTGTCTCTATAGGATCTCTATAGGGTCCCTAGGGTCTCTATAGTGTCTCTATAGGATCCCTAGGGTCTCTATAGGGTCTCTATAGGGTTCCTAGGGTCTCTATAGGTTCCCTAGAGTCTCTATAGGGTCTCTATAGGGTCTCTAGGGTCTCTATAGGGTCTCTATAGGGTCCCTAGGGTCTCTATAGGGTCTCTATAGGGTTCCTAGGGTCTCTATAGGATCCCTAGGGTCTCTATAGGGTCTCTAGGGTCTCTATAGTGTCTCTATAGGGTCTCTAGTGTCTCTATAGGGTCTCTATAGGGTCCCTAGGGTCTCTATAGGGTCTCTATAGGGTTCCTAGGGTCTCTATAGGGTCCCTAGGGTCTCTATAGGGTCTCTATAGGGTTCCTAGGGTCTCTATAGTGTCTCTAGGGTCTCTCTAGGGTCTCTCTAGGGTCTCTTGGGTCTCTATAGGGTCTCTAGTGTCTCTATAGGATCTCTATAGGGTCCCTAGGGTCTCTATAGGGTCTCTATAGGATCCCTAGGGTCTCTATAGGGTCTCTATAGGGTTCCTAGGGTCTCTATAGGTTCCCTAGAGTCTCTATAGGGTCTCTATAGGGTCTCTATGGTCTCTATAGGGTCTCTATAGGATCCCTAGGGTCTCTATAGGGTCTCTATAGGGTTCCTAGGGTCTCTATAGGGTTCCTAGGGTCTCTATAGGGTCCGTAGGGTCTCTATAGGGTCTAGGGTCTCGACGGTCTCTATAGGGTCTCTATAGGGTCCCTAGGGTCTCTATAGGGTCTCTAGGGTCTCTCTAGGGTCTCTGTAGGGTCTCTAGGGTCTCTCTAGGGTCTCTATAGGGTCTCTAGGGTCTCTATAGGGTCTCTATAGGGTCCCTAGGGTCTCTATAGGGTCTCTATAGTGTCTCTATAGGGTCTCTAGTGTCTCTATAGGGTCTCTATAAGGTCCCTAGGGTCTCTATAGGGTCTCTATAGGGTTCCTAGGGTCTCTATAGGGTCCCTAGGGTCTCTATAGGGTCTCTATAGGGTTCCTAGGGGTCTCTATAGGGGTCTCTAGGGTCTCTCTAGGGTCTCTATAGGGTCTCTTGGGTCTCTATAGGGTCTCTAGTGTCTCTATAGGATCTCTATAGGGTCCCTAGGGTCTCTATAGGGTCTCTATAGGATCCCTAGGGTCTCTATAGGGGTCTCTCTAGGGTCTCTATAGGGGTCTCTACAGGATCCCTAGGGTCTCTATAGGGTCTCTAGGGTCACTATAGGGACTCTATAGGGTCCCCAGGGTCTCTATAGGGTCTCTATAGGGTTCCTAGGGTCTCTATAGGTTCCCTAGGGTCCTCTATAGGGTCTCTAGGGCCTCTATTAGGGTCTCTATAGGGCCTCTAGTGTCTCTATAGGGGTCTCTATATGGTCCCTAGGGTCTCTATAGGGTCCTCTATAGGGTCCCTAGGGTCTCTATAGGGTCTGTATAGGGTCTCTATAGGGTCTCTAGGGTCTCTATAGGGTCTCTATAGGGTTTCCTAGGGTCTCTATAGGGTCCCTAGGGTCTCTATAGGGTCTCTATAGGGTTCCTAGGGTCTCTATAGGGTCCCTAGCGTCTCTATAGGGTCTCTAGGGTCTCTATAGTGTCTCTATAGGGTCTCTAGTGTCTCTATTGGGTCTCTATAGGGTCCTTAGGGTCTCTATAGGGTCTCTATAGGGTTCCTAGGGTCTCTATAGGGTCCCCTAGGGGTCTCTATAGGGTCTCTAGGGTCTGTCTAGGGTCTCTGTAGGGTCTCTAGGGTCTCTCTAGGGTCTCTATAGGGTCTCTAGGGTCTCTATAGGGTCTCTATAGGGTCCCTAGGGTCTCTATAGGGTCTCTATAGGGTCTCTATAGGGTCTCTAGGGTCTCTATAGGGTCCTCTATAGGGTCCCTAGGGTCTCTATAGGGTCTCTATAGGGTTCCAAGGGTTCACTATAGGGTCCCTAGGGGTCTCTATAGGGTCTCTAGGGTCTCTATAGTGTCTCTATAGGGTCTCTAGTGTCTCTATAGGGTCTCTATAGGGTCCCTAGGGTCTCTATAGGGTCTCTATAGGGTTCCTAGGGTCTCTATAGGTTCCCTAGAATCTCTCTAGGGTCTCTATAGGGTTCCTAGGGTCTCTATAGGGTCTCTAGGGTCTCTCTAGGGTCTCTATAGGGTCTCTTGGGTCTCTATAGGGTCTCTATAGGATCCCTAGTGTCTCTATAGGGTCTCTATAGGGTTCCTAGGGGTCTCTATAGGGTTCCTAGGGGTCTCTATAGGGACACTATAGGGTCCCCCAGGGGTCTATATAGGGTCTCTATAGGGTTCCTAGGGTCTCTATAGGTTCCCTAGAGTCTCTATAGGGTCTCTATAGGGTCTCTAGGGTCTCTATAGGGTCTCTATAGGGTTCCTAGGGTCTCTATAGGGTCCCTAGGGTCTCTATAGGGTCTCTATAGGGTTCCTAGGGTCTCTATAGGGTCCCCTAGGGTCTCTATAGTGTCCTCTAGGGTCTCTATAGTGTCTCTATAGGGTCTCTATAGGGTCCCTAGGGTCTCTATTGGGTTCTCTATAGGGTTCCTAGAGTCTCTATAGGGGTCCCTAGGGTCTCTATAGGGTCTCTATAGGGTTCCTAGGGTCTCTATAGGGTCTCTAGGGTCTCTCTAGGGTCTCTATAGGGTCTCTTGGGTCTCTATAGGGGTCTCTAGTGTCTCTATAGGATCTCTATAGGGTCCCTAGGGTCTCTATAGGGGTCTCTATAGGATCCCTAGGGTCTCTATAGGGTCTCTAGGGTCTCTATAGGGGTCTCTATAGGATCCCTAGGGTCTCTATAAGGTCTCTATAGGGTTCCTAGGGTCTCTATAGGGTTCCTAGGGTCTCTATAGGGTCCGTAGGGTCTCTATAGGGTCTCTATAGGGGTTCCTAGGGTCTCTATAGGGTCTCTAGGGTCTCTCTAGGGTCTCTATAGGTTCCCTAGGGACTCTATAGGGTTCCTAGGGTCTCTATAGGGTCTCTATAGGGTCTCTAGTGTCTCTATAGGGTCTCTATAGGGTGCCTAGGGTCTCTATAGGGTCTCTATAGGGTTCCTAGGGTCTCTATAGGGTCCCTAGGTTCTCTATAGTGTCTCTATAGGGTCTCTATAGGGTCCCTAGGGTCTCTGTAGGGTCTCTATAGGGTCTCTATAGGGTTCCTAGGGTCTCTATAGGGTTCCTAGGGTCTCTATAGGGTCTCTAGGGTCACTATAGGGACACTATAGGGTCCCCAGGGTCTATATAGGGTCTCTATAGGGTTCCTAGGGTCTCTATAGGTTCCCTAGGGTCTCTATAGGGTCTCTAGGGCCTCTATAGGGTCTCTATAGGGCCTCTAGTGTCTCTATAGGGGTCTCTATAGGGTCCCTAGGGTCCTCTATAGGGTCTCTATAGGGTCCCTAGCGTCTCTCTAGGGTCTCTAGGGTCTCTCTAGGGTCTCTATAGGGTCTCTAGGGTCTCTATACGGTCCTCTATAGGGTCTCTAGGGCCTCTATAGGGTCTCTATAGGGTCCCTAGGGTCTCTATAGGGTCTCTATAGGGTTTCCTAGTGTTCTCTATAGGGTCTCTATAGGGTCTCTAGGGCCTCTATAGGGTCTCTATAGGGTCCCTAGGGTCTCTATAGGGTCTCTATAGGGTTCCTAGGGTATCTATAGGGTCCCTAGGGTCTCTATAGGGTCCCTAGGGTCTCTATAGTGTCTCTAGGGTCTCTCTAGGGTCTCTATAGGGTCCTCTAGGGTCCTCTCTAGGGTGTCTATAGTGTCTCTAGGGTCTCTATAGGGTCTCTATAGGGTTCCTAGGGTCTCTATAGGGTCCCCTAGGGTCTCTATAGGGTCTCTAGGGTCTCTCTAGGGTCTCTGTAGGGTCTCTAGGGTCTCTCTAGGGTCTCTATAGGGTCCCCTAGGGTCTCTATAGGGTCTCTATAGGGTCTCTATAGGGTCTCTAGTGTCTCTATAGAGTCTCTATAGGGTCCCTAGGGTCTCTATAGGGTCTCTATAGGGTCTCTAGGGTCTCTCTAGGGTCTCTATAGGGTCTCTTGGGTCTCTATAGGGTCTCTAGTGTCTCTATAGGGTCTCTATAGGGGTCCCTAGGGTCTCTATAGGGTCTCTATAGGATCCCTAGGGGTCTCTATAGGGTCTCTATAGGGTTCCTAGGGTCTCTATAGGTTCCCTAGGGTCTCTCTAGGGTCTCTGTAGGGTCTCTAGGGCCTCTATAGGGTCTCTATAGGGTCCCTAGGGTCTCTCTAGGGTCTCTATAGGGGTTCCTAGGGTCTCTATAGGGTCCCTAGGGTCTCTATAGGGTCTCTAGGGTCTCTCTAGGGTCTCTGTAGGGTCTCTAGGGTCTCTCTAGGGTCTCTATAGGGTCTCTAGGGTCTCTATAGGGTCTCTATAGGGTCCCTAGGGTCTCTATAGGGTCTCTATAGGGTCTCTATAGGGTCTCTAGGGTCTCTATAGGGTCTCTATAGGGTCCCTAGGGTCTCTATAGGGTCTCTATAGGATCCCTAGGGTCTCTATAGGGTCTCTAGGGTCTCTATAGGGTCTCTACAGGATCCCTAGGGTCTCTATAGGGTCTCTAGGGTCACTATAGGGACTCTGTAGGGTCCCCAGGGTCTCTATAGGGTCTCTATAGGGTTCCTAGGGTCTCTATAGGTTCCCTAGGGTCTCTATAGGGTCTCTAGGGCCTCTATAGGGTCTCTATAGGGCCTCTAGTGTCTCTATAGGGTCTCTATATGGTCCCTAGGGTCTCTATAGGGTCTCTATAGGGTCCCTAGGGTCTCTATAGGGGTCTGTATAGGGTCTCTATAGGGTCTCTAGGGTCTCTATAGGGTCTCTATAGGGTTCCTAGGGTCTCTATAGGGTCCCTAGGGTCTCTATAGGGTCCTCTATAGGGTTCCTAGGGTCTCTATAGGGTCCCTAGCGTCTCTATAGGGTCTCTAGGGTCTCTATAGTGTCTCTATAGGGTCTCTAGTGTCCTCTATTGGGTCTCTATAGGGTCCCCTAGGGTCTCTATAGGGTCTCTATAGGGTTCCTAGGGTCTCTATAGGGTCCCCTAGGGTCTCTATAGGGTCTCTAGGGTCTGTCTAGGGTCTCTGTAGGGTCTCTAGGGTCTCTCTAGGGTCTCTATAGGGTCTCTAGGGTCTCTATAGGGGTCTCTATAGGGTTCCCTAGGGTCTCTATAGGGTCTCTATAGGTCTCTATAGGGTCTCTAGGGTCTCTATAGGGTCTCTATAGGGTCCCTAGGGTCTCTATAGGGTCTCTATAGGGTTCCTAGGGTCTCTATAGGGTCCCTAGGGTCTCTATAGGGTCTCTAGGGTCTCTATAGTGTCTCTATAGGGTCTCTAGTGTCTCTATAGGGTCTCTATCGGGTCCCTAGGGTCTCTATAGGGTCTCTATAGGGTTCCTAGGGTCTCTATAGGCTCCCTAGAATCTCTATAGGGTCTCTATAGGGTTTCCTAGGGTCTCTATAGGGTCTCTAGGGTCTCTCTAGGGTCTCTATAGGGTCTCTTGGGTCTCTATAGGGTCTCTATAGGATCCCTAGTGTCTCTATAGGGTCTCTATAGGGTTCCTAGGGTCTCTATAGGGGTTCCTAGGGTCTCTATAGGGTCTCTATAGGATCCCTAGGGTCCTCTATAGGGTCCTCTATAGGGTTCCTAGGGTCCTCTATAGGTTCCCTAGAGTCTCTATAGGGTCTCTATAGGGTCTCTAGGGTCTCTATAGGGTCTCTATAGGATCCCTAGGGTCTCTATAGGGTCTCTATAGGGTTCCTAGGGTCTCTATAGGGTCCCTAGGGTCTCTATAGGGTCTCTATAGGGTTCCTAGGGTCTCTATAGGGTCCCCTAGGGTCTCTATAGGGTCTCTAGGGTCTCTATAGGGTCTCTATAGGGTCTCTATAGGGTCCCTAGGGTCTCTATAGGGTCTCTATAGGGTTCCTAGAATCTCTATAGGGTCCCCTAGGGTCACTATAGGGTCTCTATAGGGTTCCTAGGGTCCTCTATAGGGTCCCTAGGGTCTCTCTAGGGTCTCTATAGGGTCTCTTGGGTCTCTATAGGGTCTCTAGTGTCTCTATAGGATCTCTATAGGGTCCCCTAGGGTCTCTATAGGGTCTCTATAGGATCCCTAGGGTCTCTATAGGGTCTCTAGGGTCTCTATAGGGTCTCTATAGGATCCCTAGGGTCTCTATAAGGTCTCTATACGGTTCCTAGGGTCTCTATAGGGTTCCTTGGGTCTCTATAGGGTCCGTAGGGTCTCTATAGGATCTCTATAGGGTTCCTAGGGTCTCTATAGGGTCTCTAGGGTCTCTCTAGGGTCTCTATAGGTTCCCTAGGGACTCTATAGGGTTCCTAGGGTCTCTATAGGGTCTCTATAGGGTCTCTAGTGTCTCTATAGGGTCTCTATAGGGTGCCTAGGGTCTCTATAGGGTCTCTATAGGGTTCCTAGGGTCTCTATAGGGTCCCTAGGGTCTCTATAGTGTCTCTATAGGGTCTCTATAGGGTCCCTAGGGTCTCTGTAGGGTCTCTATAGGGTCTCTATAGGGTTCCTAGGGTCTCTATAGGGTCCCTAGGGTCTCTATAGGGTCTCTAGGGTCACTATAGGGACACTATAGGGTCCCCAGGGTCTATATAGGGTCTCTATAGGGTTCCTAGGGTCTCTATAGGTTCCCTAGGGTCTCTATAGGGTCTCTAGGGCCTCTATAGGGTCTCTATAGGGCCTCTAGTGTCTCTATAGGGTCTCTATAGGGTCCCTAGGGGTCTCTATAGGGTCTCTATAGGGTCCCTAGGGTCTCTCTAGGGTCTCTAGGGTCTCTCTAGGGTCTCTATAGGGTCTCTAGGGTCTCTATACGGTCTCTATAGGGTCTCTAGGGCCTCTATAGGGTCTCTATAGGGTCCCTAGGGTCTCTATAGGGTCTCTATAGGGTTCCTAGTGTCTCTATAGGGTCTCTATAGGGTCTCTAGGGCCTCTATAGGGGTCTCTATAGGGTCCCTAGGGTCTCTATAGGGTCTCTATAGGGTTTCCTAGGGTATCTATAGGGTCCCTAGGGTCTCTATAGGGTCCCTAGGGTCTCTATAGTGTCTCTAGGGTCTCTCTAGGGTCTCTATAGGGTCTCTAGGGTCTCTCTAGGGTGTCTATAGTGTCTCTAGGGTCTCTATAGGGTCTCTATAGGGTTCCTAGGGTCTCTATAGGGTCCCTAGGGTCTCTATAGGGTCTCTAGGGTCTCTCTAGGGTCTCTGTAGGGTCTCTAGGGTCTCTCTAGGGTCTCTATAGGGTCCCCTAGGGTCTCTATAGGGTCAATATAGGGTCTCTATAGGGTCTCTAGTGTCTCTATAGGGTCTCTATAGGGTCCCTAGGGTCTCTATAGGGTCTCTATAGGGTTCCTACGGTCTCTATAGGGTCCCTAGGGTCTCTATAGGGTCTCTAGGGTCCTCTATAGTGTCTCTATAGGGTCTCTAGTGTCTCTATAGGGTCCTCTATAGGGTCCCTAGGGTCTCTATAGGGTCTCTATAGGGTCTCTAGGGTCTCTCTAGGGTCTCTATAGGGTCTCTTGGGTCTCTATAGGGTCTCTAGTGTCTCTATAGGGTCTCTATAGGGTCCCTATTGTCTCTATAGGGTCTCTATAGGATCCCTAGGGTCTCTATAGGGTCTCTATAGGGTTCCTAGGGTCTCTATAGGTTCCCTAGGGTCTCTCTAGGGTCTCTGTAGGGTCTCTAGGGCCTCTATAGGGTCTCTATAGGGTCCCTAGGGTCTCTATAGGGTCTCTATAGGGTCCCTAGGGTCTCTATAGGGTCTCTAGGGTCTCTCTAGGGTCTCTGTAGGGTCTCTAGGGTCCTCTCTAGGGTCTCTATAGGGTCTCTAGGGTCTCTATAGGGTCTCTATAGGGTCCCTAGGGTCTCTATAGGGTCTCTATAGGGTCTCTATAGGGTCTCTAGGGTCTCTATAGGGTCTCTATAGGGTCCCTAGGGTCTCTATAGGGTCTCTATAGGGTTCCTAGGGTCTCTATAGGATCCCTAGGGTCTCTATAGTGTCTCTAGGGTCTCTATAGTGTCTCTATAGGGTCTCTAGTGTCTCTATAGGGTCTCTATAGGGTCCCTAGGGTCTCTATAGGGTCTCTATAGGGTTCCTAGGGTCTCTATAGGGTCCCTAGGGTCTCTATAGGGTCTCTATAGGGTTCCTAGTGTCTCTATAGGGTCTCTAGGGTCTCTCTAGGGTCTCTATAGGGTCTCTTGGGTCCCTATAGGGGTCTCTAGTGTCTCTATAGGATCTCTATAGGGTCCCTAGGGTCTCTATAGGGTCTCTATAGGATCCCTAGGGTCTCTATAGAGTCTCTATAGGGTTCCTAGGGTCTCTATAGGTTCCCTAGAGTCTCTATAGGGTCTCTATAGGGTCTCTAGGGTCTCTATAGGGTCTCTATAGGATCCCTAGGGTCTCTATAGGGTCTCTATAGGGTTCCTAGGGTCTCTATAGGGGTTCCTAGGGTCTCTATAGGGTCCGTAGGGTCTCTATAGGGTCTCTATAGGGTTCCTAGGGTCTCTATAGGGGTCTCTAGGGTCTCTCTAGGGTGTCTATAGGGTCTCTAGGGTCTCTATAGGGTCTCTATAGGGTCCCTAGGGTCCTCTATAGGGTCTCTATAGGGTTTCCTAGAGTCTCTATAGGGTCCCTAGGGTCTCTATAGGGTCTCTATAGGGTTCCTAGGGTCTCTATAGGGTCCCTAGGGTCTCTATAGGGTCTCTAGGGTCTCTATAGTGTCTCTATAGGGTCTCTATAGGGTCCCTAGGGTCTCTATAGGGTCTCTATAGGGTTCCTAGAGTCTCTATAGGGTCCCTAGGGTCTCTATAGGGTCCTCTATAGGGTTCCTAGGGTCTCTATAGGGTCCCTAGGGTCTCTCTAGGGTCTCTATAGGGTCTCTTGGGTCTCTATAGGGTCTCTAGTGTCTCTATAGGATCTCTATAGGGTCCCTAGGGTCTCTATAGGGTCTCTATAGGATCCCTAGGGTCTCTATAGGGTCTCTAGGGTCTCTATAGGGTCTCTATAGGATCCCTAGGGTCTCTATAAGGTCTCTATAGGGTTCCTAGGGTCCTCTATAGGGTTCCTAGGGTCTCTATAGGGTCCGTAGGGTCTCTATAGGATCTCTATAGGGTTCCTAGGGTCTCTATAGGGTCTCTAGGGTCTCTCTAGGGTCTCTATATGTTTCCCTAGGGACTCTATAGGGTTTCCTAGGGTCTCTATAGGGGTCTCTATAGGGTCTCTAGTGTCTCTATAGGGTCTCTATAGGGTGCCTAGGGTCTCTATAGGGTCTCTATAGGGTTCCTAGGGTCTCTATAGGGTCCCTAGGGTCTCTATAGTGTCTCTATAGGGTCTCTATAGGGTCCCTAGGGTCTCTGCAGGGTCTCTATAGGGTCCTCTATAGGGTTCCTAGGGTCTCTATAGGGGTCTCTAGGGTCTCTATAGGGTCTCTAGGGTCACTATAGGGACACTATAGGGTCCCCAGGGTCTATATAGGGTCTCTATAGGGTTCCTAGGGTCTCTATAGGTTCCCTAGGGTCCTCTATAGGGTCTCTAGGGCCTCTATAGGGTCCTCTATAGGGCCTCTAGTGTCTCTATAGGGTCTCTATAGGGTCCCTAGGGTCTCTATAGGGTCTCTATAGGGTCCCTAGGGTCTCTCTAGGGTCTCTAGGGTCTCTCTAGGGTCTCTATAGGGTCTCTAGTGTCTCTATACGGTCTCTATAGGGTCTCTAGGGCCTCTATAGGGTCTCTATAGGGTCCCTAGGGTCTCTATAGGGTCTCTATAGGGTTCCTAGTGTCTCTATAGGGTCTCTATAGGGTCTCTAGGGCCTCTATAGGGTCTCTATAGGGTCCCTAGGGTCTCTATAGGGTCTCTATAGGGTTCCTAGGGTAATCTATAGGGTCCCTAGGGTCTCTATAGGGTCCCTAGGGTCTCTATAGTGTCTCTAGGGTCTCTCTAGGGTCCTCTATAGGGTCTCTAGGGTCTCTCTAGGGTGTCTATAGTGTCTCTAGGGTCTCTATAGGGTCTCTATAGGGTTCCTAGGGTCTCTATAGGGTCCCTAGGGTCCTCTATAGGGTCTCTAGGGTCTCTCTAGGGTCTCTGTAGGGTCTCTAGGGTCTCTCTAGGGTCTCTATAGGGTCCCTAGGGTCTCTATAGGGTCAATATAGGGTCTCTATAGGGTCTCTAGTGTCTCTATAGGGTCTCTATAGGGTCCCTAGGGTCTCTATAGGGTCTCTATAGGGTTCCTACGGTCTCTATAGGGTCCCTAGGGTCTCTATAGGGTCTCTAGGGTCTCTATAGTGTCTCTATAGGGTCTCTAGTGTCTCTATAGGGTCTCTATAGGGTCCCCTAGGGTCTCTATAGGGTCTCTATAGGGTCTCTAGGGTCTCTCTAGGGTCTCTATAGGGTCTCTTGGGTCTCTATAGGGTCTCTAGTGTCTCTATAGGGTCTCTATAGGGTCCCTATTGTCTCTATAGGGTCTCTATAGGATCCCTAGGGTCTCTATAGGGTCTCTATAGGGTTTCCTAGGGTCTCTATAGGTTCCCTAGGGTCTCTCTAGGGTCTCTGTAGGGTCTCTAGGGCCTCTATAGGGTCTCTATAGGGTCCCTAGGGTCTCTATAGGGTCTCTATAGGGTCCCTAGGGTCTCTATAGGGTCTCTAGGGTCTCTCTAGGGTCTCTGTAGGGTCTCTAGGGTCTCTCTAGGGTCTCTATAGGGGTCTCTAGGGTCTCTATAGGGTCTCTATAGGGTCCCTAGGGTCTCTATAGGGTCTCTATAGGGTCTCTATAGGGTCTCTAGGGTCTCTATAGGGTCTCTATAGGGTCCCTAGGGTCTCTATAGGGTCTCTATAGGGTTCCTAGGGTCTCTATAGGATCCCTAGGGTCTCTATAGTGTCTCTAGGGTCTCTATAGTGTCTCTATAGGGTCTCTAGTGTCTCTATAGGGTCTCTATAGGGTCCCTAGGGTCTCTATAGGGTCTCTATAGGGTTCCTAGGGTCTCTATAGGGTCCCTAGGGTCTCTATAGGGTCTCTATAGGGTTCCTAGGGTCTCTATAGGGTCTCTAGGGTCTCTCTAGGGTCTCTATAGGGTCTCTTGGGTCTCTATAGGGTCTCTAGTGTCTCTATAGGATCTCTATAGGGTCCCTAGGGTCTCTATAGGGTCTCTATAGGATCCCTAGGGTCTCTATAGAGTCTCTATAGGGTTCCTAGGGTCTCTATAGGTTCCCTAGAGTCTCTATAGGGTCTCTATAGGGTCTCTAGGGTCTCTATAGGGTCTCTATAGGATCCCTAGGGTCTCTATAGGGTCTCTATAGGGTTCCTAGGGTCTCTATAGGGTTCCTAGGGTCTCTATAGGGGTCCGTAGGGTCTCTATAGGGTCTCTATAGGGTTCCTAGGGTCTCTATAGGGTCTCTAGGGTCTCTCTAGGGTGTCTATAGGGTCTCTAGGGTCTCTATAGGGTCTCTATAGGGTCCCTAGGGTCTCTATAGGGTCTCTAGGGTCTCTCTAGGGTCTCTGTAGGGTCTCTAGGGTCTCTCTATGGTCTCTATAGGGTCTCTAGGGTCTCTCTAGGGTCTCTCTAGGGTCTCTAGGGTCTCTATAGGGTCTCTATAGGGTCCCTAGGGTCTCTATAGGGTCTCTATAGTGTCTCTATAGGGTCTCTAGTGTCTCTATAGGGTCTCTATAGGGTCCCTAGGGTCTCTATAGGGTCTCTATAGGGTTCCTAGGGTCTCTATAGGGTCCCTAGGGTCTCTATAGGGTCTCTATAGGGTTCCTAGGGTCTCTATAGGGTCTCTAGGGTCTCTCTAGGGTCTCCTATAGGGTCTCTTGGGTCTCTATAGGGTCTCTAGTGTCTCTATAGGATCTCTATAGGGTCCCTAGGGTCTCTATAGGGTCTCTATAGGATCCCTAGGGTCTCTATAGGGTCCCTAGGGTCTCTATAGGGTCTCTGTAGGATCCCTAGGGTCTCTATAGGGTCTCTATAGGGTTCCTAGGGTCTCTATAGGGTCCGTAGGGTCTCTATAGGGTCTCTATAGGGTCTCTAGGGTCTCTCTAGGGTCTCTATAGGTTCCCTAGGGACTCTATAGGGTTCCTAGGGTCTCTATAGTGTCTCTATAGGGTCTCTAGTGTCTCTATAGGGTCTCTATAGGGTCCCTAGGGTCTCTATAGGGTCTCTATAGGGTTCCTAGGGTCAATATAGTGTCCCTAGGGTCTCTATAGGGTCTCTAAGGTCTCTCTAGGGTCTCTATAGGGTCTCTAGGGTCTCTCTAGGGTCTCTATAGGGTCTCTAGGGTCTCTATAGGGTTCCTAGGGTCTCTATAGGGTCTCTATAGGGTCTCTATAGGGTTTCCTAGTGTCTCTATAGGGTCCCTAGGGTCTCTATAGGGTCTCTATAGGGTCTCTATAGGGTTCCTAGGGTCTCTATAGGGTCCCTAGGGTCTCTGTAGGGTCTCTAGGGTCACTATAGGGACTCTATAGGGTCCCCAGGGTCTCTATAGGGTCTCTATAGGGTTCCTAGGGTCTCTATAGGTTCCCTAGGGTCTCTATAGGGTCTCTAGGGCCTCTATAGGGTCTCTATAGGGCCTCTAGTGTCTCTATAGGGTCTCTATAGGGTCCCTAGGGTCTCTATAGGGTCTCTATAGGGTCCCTAGGGTCTCTATAGGGTCTCTATAGGGTCTCTATAGGGTCTCTAGGGTCTCTATAGGGTCTCTATAGGGTCCCCTAGGGTCTCTATAGGGTCTCTATAGGGTTCCTAGGGTCTCTATAGGGTCCCTAGGGTCTCTATAGTGTCTCTATAGGGTTCCTAGGGTCTCTATAGGGTCCCCTAGGGTCTCTATAGGGTCTCTAGGGTCTCTATAGTGTCTCTATAGGGGTCTCTATAGGGTCCCTAGGGTCTCTATAGGGTCTCTATAGGGTTCCTAGAGTCTCTATAGGGTCCCTAGGGTCTCTATAGGGTCTCTATAGGGTTCCCTAGGGTCTCTATAGGGTCTCTAGGGTCTCTCTAGGGTCTCTATAGGGTCTCTTGGGTCTCTATAGGGTCTCTAGTGTCTCTATAGGATCTCTATAGGGTCCCTAGGGTCACTATAGGGTCTCTATAGGATCCCTAGGGTCTCTATAGGGTCTCTAGGGTCTCTATAGGGTCTCTATAGGATCCCTAGGGTCTCTATAAGGTCTCTATAGGGTTTCCTAGGGTCTCTATAGGGTTCCTAGGGTCTCTATAGGGTCCGTAGGGTCTCTATAGGGTCTCTATAGGGTTCCTAGGGTCTCTATAGGGTCTCTAGGGTCTCTCTAGGGTCTCTATAGGTTCCCTAGGGGACTCTATAGGGTTCCTAGGGTCTCTATAGGGTCTCTATAGGGTCTCTAGTGTCTCTATAGGGTCTCTATAGGGTGCCTAGGGTCTCTATAGGGTCTCTATAGGGTTCCTAGGGTCTCTATAGGGTCCCTAGGGTCTCTATAGTGGTCTCTATAGGGTCTCTATAGGGTCCCTAGGGTCTCTGTAGGGTCTCTATAGGGTCTCTATAGGGTTCCTAGGGTCTCTATAGGGTCCCCTAGGGTCTCTATAGGGTCTCTAGGGTCACTATAGGGGACACTATAGGGTCCCCAGGGTCTATATAGGGTCTCTATAGGGTTCCTAGGGTCTCTATAGGTTCCCTAGGGTCTCTATAGGGTCTCTAGGGCCTCTATAGGGTCTCTATAGGGCCTCTAGTGTCTCTATAGGGTCTCTATAGGGTCCCTAGGGTCTCTATAGGGTCTCTATAGGGTCCCTAGGGTCTCTCTAGGGTCTCTAGGGTCTCTCTAGGGTCTCTATAGGGTCTCTAGGGTCTCTATACGGTCTCTATAGGGTCTCTAGGGCCTCTATAGGGTCTCTATAGGGTCCCTAGGGTCTCTATAGGGTCTCTATAGGGTTCCTAGTGTCTCTATAGGGTCTCTATAGGGTCTCTAGGGCCTCTATAGGGTCTCTATAGGGTCCCTAGGGTCTCTATAGGGTCTCTATAGGGTTCCTAGGGTATCTATAGGGTCCCCTAGGGTCTCTATAGGGTCCCTAGGGTCTCTATAGTGTCTCTAGGGTCTCTCTAGGGTCTCTATAGGGTCTCTAGGGTCTCTCTAGGGTGTCTATAGTGTCTCTAGGGTCTCTATAGGGTCTCTATAGGGTTCCTAGGGTCTCTATAGGGTCCCTAGGGTCTCTATAGGGTCTCTAGGGTCTCTCTAGGGTCTCTGTAGGGTCTCTAGGGTCTCTCTAGGGTCTCTATAGGGTCCCTAGGGTCTCTATAGGGGTCAATATAGGGTCTCTATAGGGTCTCTAGTGTCTCTATAGGGTCTCTATAGGGTCCCTAGGGTCTCTATAGGGTCTCTATAGGGTTCCTACGGTCTCTATAGGGTCCCTAGGGTCTCTATAGGGTCTCTAGGGTCTCTATAGTGTCTCTATAGGGTCTCTAGTGTCTCTATAGGGTCTCTATAGGGTCCCTAGGGTCTCTATAGGGTCTCTATAGGGTCTCTAGGGTCTCTCTAGGGTCTCTATAGGGTCTCTTGGGTCTCTATAGGGTCTCTAGTGTCTCTATAGGGTCTCTATAGGGTCCCTATTGTCTCTATAGGGTCTCTATAGGATCCCTAGGGTCTCTATAGGGTCTCTATAGGGTTCCTAGGGTCTCTATAGGTTCCCTAGGGTCTCTCTAGGGTCTCTGTAGGGTCTCTAGGGCCTCTATAGGGTCTCTATAGGGTCCCTAGGGTCTCTATAGGGTCTCTATAGGGTCCCCTAGGGTCTCTATAGGGTCTCTAGGGTCTCTCTAGGGTCTCTGTAGGGTCTCTAGGGTCTCTCTAGGGTCTCTATAGGGTCTCTAGGGTCTCTATAGGGTCTCTATAGGGTCCCCTAGGGTCTCTATAGGGTCTCTATAGGGTCTCTATAGGGTCTCTAGGGTCTCTATAGGGTCTCTATAGGGTCCCTAGGGTCTCTATAGGGTCTCTATAGGGTTCCTAGGGGTCTCTATAGGATCCCTAGGGTCTCTATAGTGTCTCTAGGGTCTCTATAGTGTCTCTATAGGGTCTCTAGTGTCTCTATAGGGGTCTCTATAGGGTCCCTAGGGTCTCTATAGGGTCTCTATAGGGTTCCTAGGGTCTCTATAGGGTCCCTAGGGTCTCTATAGGGTCTCTATAGGGTTCCTAGGGTCTCTATAGGGTCTCTAGGGTCTCTCTAGGGTCTCTATAGGGTCTCTTGGGTCTCTATAGGGTCTCTAGTGTCTCTATAGGATCTCTATAGGGTCCCTAGGGTCTCTATAGGGTCTCTATAGGATCCCTAGGGGTCTCTATAGAGTCTCTATAGGGTTCCTAGGGTCTCTATAGGTTCCCTAGAGTCTCTATAGGGTCTCTATAGGGTCTCTAGGGTCTCTATAGGGTCTCTATAGGATCCCTAGGGTCTCTATAGGGTCTCTATAGGGTTCCTAGGGTCTCTATAGGGTTCCTAGGGTCTCTATAGGGTCCGTAGGGTCTCTATAGGGTCTCTATAGGGTTCCTAGGGTCTCTATAGGGTCTCTAGGGTCTCTCTAGGGTGTCTATAGGGTCTCTAGGGTCTCTATAGGGTCTCTATAGGGTCCCTAGGGTCTCTATAGGGTCTCTATAGGGTTCCTAGAGTCTCTATAGGGTCCCTAGGGTCTCTATAGGGTCTCTATAGGGTTCCTAGGGTCTCTATAGGGTCCCTAGGGTCTCTATAGGGTCTCTAGGGTCTCTATAGTGTCTCTATAGGGTCTCTATAGGGTCCCTAGGGTCCTCTATAGGGTCTCTATAGGGTTCCTAGAGTCTCTATAGGGGTCCCTAGGGTCTCTATAGGGTCTCTATAGGGTTCCTAGGGTCTCTATAGGGTCCCTAGGGTCTCTCTAGGGTCTCTATAGGGTCTCTTGGGTCTCTATAGGGTCTCTAGTGTCTCTATAGGATCTCTATAGGGTCCCTAGGGTCTCTATAGGGTCTCTATAGGATCCCTAGGGTCTCTATAGGGTCTCTAGGGTCTCTATAGGGTCTCTATAGGATCCCTAGGGTCTCTATAAGGTCTCTATAGGGTTCCTAGGGTCTCTATAGGGTTCCTAGGGTCTCTATAGGGTCCGTAGGGTCTCTATAGGATCTCTATAGGGTTCCTAGGGTCTCTATAGGGTCTCTAGGGGTCTCTCTAGGGTCTCTATATGTTCCCTAGGGACTCTATAGGGTTCCTAGGGTCCCTATAGGGTCTCTATAGGGTCTCTAGTGTCTCTATAGGGTCTCTATAGGGTGCCTAGGGTCTCTATAGGGTCTCTATAGGGTTCCTAGGGTCTCTATAGGGTCCCTAGGGTCTCTATAGTGTCTCTATAGGGTCTCTATAGGGTCCCTAGGGTCTCTGCAGGGTCTCTATAGGGTCTCTATAGGGTTCCTAGGGTCTCTATAGGGTCTCTAGGGTCTCTATAGGGTCTCTAGGGTCACTATAGGGACACTATAGGGTCCCCAGGGTCTATATAGGGTCTCTATAGGGTTCCTAGGGTCTCTATAGGTTCCCTAGGGTCTCTATAGGGTCTCTAGGGGCCTCTATAGGGTCTCTATAGGGCCTCTAGTGTCTCTATAGGGTCTCTATAGGGTCCCTAGGGTCTCTATAGGGGTCCTCTATAGGGTCCCTAGGGTCTCTCTAGGGTCTCTAGGGTCTCTCTAGGGTCTCTATAGGGTCTCTAGGGTCTCTATACGGTCTCTATAGGGTCTCTAGGGCCTCTATAGGGTCTCTATAGGGTCCCCTAGGGTCTCTATAGGGTCTCTATAGGGTTCCTAGTGTCTCTATAGGGGTCTCTATAGGGTCTCTAGGGCCTCTATAGGGTCTCTATAGGGTCCCTAGGGTCTCTATAGGGTCTCTATAGGGTTCCTAGGGCATCTATAGGGTCCCTAGGGTCTCTATAGGGTCCCTAGGGTCTCTATAGTGTCTCTAGGGTCTCTCTAGGGTCTCTATAGGGTCTCTAGGGTCTCTCTAGGGTGTCTATAGTGTCTCTAGGGTCTCTATAGGGTCTCTATAGGGTTCCTAGGGTCTCTATAGGGTCCCTAGGGTCTCTATAGGGTCTCTAGGGTCTCTCTAGGGTCTCTGTAGGGTCTCTAGGGTCTCTCTAGGGTCTCTATAGGGTCCCTAGGGTCTCTATAGGGTCAATATAGGGTCTCTATAGGGTCTCTAGTGTCTCTATAGGGTCTCTATAGGGTCCCTAGGGTCTCTATAGGGGTCTCTATAGGGTTCCTACGGTCTCTATAGGGGTCCCTAGGGTCTCTATAGGGTCTCTAGGGTCTCTATAGTGTCTCTATAGGGTCTCTAGTGTCTCTATAGGGTCTCTATAGGGTCCCTAGGGTCTCTATAGGGTCTCTATAGGGTCTCTAGGGTCTCTCTAGGGTCTCTATAGGGTCTCTTGGGTCTCTATAGGGTCTCTAGTGTCTCTATAGGGTCTCTATAGGGTCCCTATTGTCTCTATAGGGTCTCTATAGGATCCCTAGGGTCTCTATAGGGTCTCTATAGGGTTCCTAGGGTCTCTATAGGTTCCCTAGGGTCTCTCTAGGGTCTCTGTAGGGTCTCTAGGGCCTCTATAGGGTCTCTATAGGGTCCCTAGGGTCTCTATAGGGTCTCTATAGGGTCCCTAGGGTCTCTATAGGGTCTCTAGGGTCTCTCTAGGGTCTCTGTAGGGTCTCTAGGGTCTCTCTAGGGTCTCTATAGGGTCTCTAGGGTCTCTATAGGGTCTCTATAGGGTCCCTAGGGTCTCTATAGGGTCTCTATAGGGTCTCTATAGGGTCTCTAGGGTCTCTATAGGGTCTCTATAGGGTCCCTAGGGTCTCTATAGGGTCTCTATAGGGTTCCTAGGGTCTCTATAGGATCCCTAGGGTCTCTATAGTGTCTCTAGGGTCTCTATAGTGTCTCTATAGGGTCTCTAGTGTCTCTATAGGGTCTCTATAGGGTCCCTAGGGTCTCTATAGGGTCTCTATAGGGTTCCTAGGGTCTCTATAGGGTCCCTAGGGTCTCTATAGGGTCTCTATAGGGTTCCTAGGGTCTCTATAGGGTCTCTAGGGTCTCTCTAGGGTCTCTATAGGGTCTCTTGGGTCTCTATAGGGGTCTCTAGTGTCTCTATAGGATCTCTATAGGGTCCTAGGGTCTCTATAGGGTCTCTATAGGATCCCTAGGGTCTCTATAGAGTCTCTATAGGGTTCCTAGGGTCTCTATAGGTTCCCTAGAGTCTCTATAGGGTCTCTATAGGGTCTCTAGGGTCTCTATAGGGTCTCTATAGGATCCCTAGGGGTCTCTATAGGGTCTCTATAGGGTTCCTAGGGTCTCTATAGGGTTCCTAGGGTCTCTATAGGGTCCGTAGGGTCTCTATAGGGTCTCTATAGGGTTCCTAGGGTCTCTATAGGGTCTCTAGGGTCTCTCTAGGGTGTCTATAGGGTCTCTAGGGTCTCTATAGGGTCTCTATAGGGTCCCTAGGGTCTCTATAGGGTCTCTAGGGTCTCTCTAGGGTCTCTGTAGGGTCTCTAGGGTCTCTCTATGGTCTCTATAGGGTCTCTAGGGTCTCTCTAGGGTCTCTCTAGGGTCTCTAGGGGTCTCTATAGGGTCTCTATAGGGTCCCTAGGGTCTCTATAGGGTCTCTATAGTGTCTCTATAGGGTCTCTAGTGTCTCTATAGGGTCTCTATAGGGTCCCTAGGGTCTCTATAGGGTCTCTATAGGGTTCCTAGGGTCTCTATAGGGTCCCTAGGGTCCTCTATAGGGTCTCTATAGGGTTCCTAGGGTCTCTATAGGGTCTCTAGGGTCTCTCTAGGGTCTCTATAGGGTCTCTTGGGTCTCTATAGGGTCTCTAGTGTCTCTATAGGATCTCTATAGGGTCCCTAGGGTCTCTATAGGGTCTCTATAGGATCCCTAGGGTCTCTATAGGGTCCCTAGGGTCTCTATAGGGTCTCTGTAGGATCCCTAGGGTCTCTATAGGGTCTCTATAGGGTTCCTAGGGTCTCTATAGGGTCCGTAGGGTCTCTATAGGGTCTCTATAGGGTCTCTAGGGTCTCTCTAGGGTCTCTATAGGTTCCA